>NW_025852996.1:5340-7302 GCF_002878395.1 Capsicum annuum | reverse complement strand
CGAAGATCAAACCACATACGAATATTTAATCCAACACACAGAATATCGCCAACAAATAAATGAAAAGATGAAAGGAGTAGAATTGGACCTCAATTTGAAGCTTTTAAGATTTAGTATTAACCGGGTGAAGAGACAAAATCTGTGATCGGACCTCGAATTGAACCTCAATCGACTAACCCTCCTCAACTCGAACCTTGAACGACAATCAAATCCACAAGAAGATCTCAAAACTCAATTCAAACAAGACTCCACGAAGAACAAATGAATTGGTGGTTGGAATTAACGTTTTTACGGCTAGATTTAAATTAAAAATGAGAAAAGGGTGGCTGCTCGATGTGGGTTTGGTCGGAATAGAGCCGAAAATGCCATTCTCCGATGGGTTTATTCGTAGCAGTGACTTAACGGTGGTCGTCGGAGTACCTGATGGCGATTCCGGTGAAGAACTCGCCAAAAATAGTCTGACCAATCTGTTTTCTCTCTCTCTTTCTCGATTTTAGCTCTCTTTATCTTGGTTTTCTCTCTCTGATGCTCGATTTTAATCCATCTTCTCCCTTTCGATCTCTCCCTCTCATGATTTTAACTCTCTCTTGATCTACTCCATTTCTGTATGTGTGTGTGCGAAATTGTGAAGAAGAAAAGAAGAAAAAAATAGCGTGTTCCTTGTGTTGATGGTGAGGACCCTTTTTGTGTGTGAATCTTCCTTTTCGTGTGTGCTCTCGTTAGGAACCATAAAGAAGAGAAAAATCGAGATGATAATGGCTTTTTTCCTCTGTGTATTTTTGTCCAGTGAAGAAGAAAAACCCGATCCCCAAAATAAAGTGTGTGCTTGTGAGGTACTTTTTTTTTCAGTGAAATTGGGAATTTTTTTGTGGTGATGTGAGTGTGTGAAGATCCTGTGAGTGAAGGCCTGATTGTGAGTGTATTGTCCGTATGTATATATTAGGATGAGGTAGTGGGGTAGGGTAGTGAGGTAGGGGTAGAGGTAGGGTGTGGGGTGAGAGATGAGGTGTCCGCTTTTAATTGGAGAGGTTGTTAGGATAGAATCAAAACAAGATAAAATTTGTTAGGGTTGTTATTTTTGTCATTTTATGGAGGGATAATTACACAGTTGAGGGTACGAGGTAGGATAAGGTAAAATGAGTAAAAGTGACTCTCGAGAGGGACAAAATTAGGTGTCTACATTATGACCCCTTTGAATGTAAACACGAATTGTTTTTACACAAAGAAGTAGACAACGAGGCCAAATTTTGACCCGACCATTATTCAAGGAAGAAATAAAAGGAGGGAGGATAACCGAATCTTGACTTAAGACAATCTAACTATCCCCGTTATAAGGGAATCAAGTGATATATATATCAAAGGATTAGAGGGAGATGGACTATACCGAGTTGGAGAGTTAAGTGAGGTCCCGTCAAGGTTCCGGTACGCGGATCTATTATTACATCATAAATGAAAATTACAAGTTAAAACATAAATGAAATTACAAAATCCTATCTATACAGCTTTTCTTGATTCTTGACTCGCTACTTCATCACCCTATTCTTCAGGCGGGCTCTTGAATTGCAATCTTTTCACCCTATTATTTGGCTTTCAATTGTTTAACCTCATTGTTTAACTTTCAATTTCTTCACCCTATTCTTTAGGCGGACTCCTGACTTGCTATTTTTTAATCTGTTAACTTTTAACTTTTCACCTTGTTTCTTGATTTTCAACTTCTTCACTTTGTTGCCTGACTTTTCATTTCTGCACCCTGTTCTCTAGGCGGGCTCCTGAAATCACATCAAAACTAAAAAGAAAATTATCCCAAACAAAGATTATTATAAAGAGGTTTCATTTGCCAGAAAAGTGAAGTTCCAACACAAAAATCAGATTTTGCCCCAGTTTATCATCAAAGGACTTTTGCGAAAGTCACATCATTATAGGAATCAAGGAGAATGACTCGACTAAAAGGTACATCTTATA
>NW_025852996.1:0-5240 GCF_002878395.1 Capsicum annuum | reverse complement strand
AGGAGAATGACTCGACTAAAAGGTACATCTTATAGGAATCAAAGGGAATGACTCAACTAAAAGGTACGTCTTCTAGGGTTCAAGGGTGGATGACTCGACCAAAAGGTACATCTTATAGGAATCAAGGGGGATGACTCGACTAAAAGGTACGTCTTATTGGAATCAAGAGAAATGACTCGACTAAAAGGTACATCTTCTAGGGGTCAAAGGGAATGACTCGACCAAAAGGTATGTCTTATAGGAATCAAGGGGAATGACTCGACTAAAAGGTACGTCTTATAAGAATCAAAGGGAATGACTCAACTAAAAGGTACGTCTTCTAGGGGTCAAGGGGAATGACTCGACTAAAAGGTATGTCTTATAGGAATCAAAGGAAATGAATCGACTAAAAGGTACGTCTTAGAGGAATCAAAAGGAATGACTCGATTAAAGGGTACGTCTTCTAGGGGTCAAGGGGAATGACTCAACTAAAAGGTACGTCTTATAGGAATCAAAGGGAATGACTCAACTAAAAGGTACGTCTTCTAGGGGTCAAGGGGAATGATTCGACTAAAAGGTACGTCTTATAGGAATCAAAGGGAATTACTCGACTAAAAGATACGTCTTTTAGGGGTTAAGGGGAATGACTCGGCTAAAAGGTACGTCTTATGGGAATCAAAGGGAATGACTCAACTAAAAGGTACATCTTCTAGTAGTAAAGGTTCAATCTAAGAAGTTTATCACCTAACAAATGAAAACTAAAATCCCTGGACAAGAAAGTGCGTCTCCGAGGGATATAGAATGGTGAATTTTACCATGATTTGACTATTAAACCTGTGCAGCAACATTGCTTCCTGCATTTGTGAAAGTGAGGCATTGCAACCCTTGATATTTATGCTTTGAAGTCCTTGCTTTGAATGTAATATGTTACCTGTTTCATCAAATAAAACTTGTGAGTTTAAAACATGGTGGCTGGTTTATGGATTTAGCTTTCGCGGCGATCGCTTTTGCCCTCGTCACATTTAATCTCTCTTCCAAACATATATCATTTACTTGTTGAATCATTGACCCGAACTCAGATTATTAAGAGTGACTGAAACAAACACAGTATCTCTGCTTTTCCATGCTTCTCAGATAGACCCTTTGAACCTTGGTATTTTTATGAGTTCCCCAACTTGTTTGTTGACAAAACTTTCCGCATGCCCTTTTTTCGGCTCACAATCATGCCTTTTTCATGCACTAGTTTTGTCTTGCTTTGTGAAATTAAAGAAGCTGGTAGCCAGTTTTGAAATCTTTTCTCACTTGTTTTGACACGGACTTGATTCAAAGACAAGAAAAAAAAGAAGACAATTTTTATTTGGATAACTAACTCAAGAAAGATAAAATAAAAGTAAAAAGAAGAAAGAAAATACAATGAATGTCCCCTTTAGAAACAAAGAAATGAAAAATTCATCTAAAAATGACAGTCAACACTTATGATTATGCCATGCATTTTGGATTAAGCAACTTGATCTTTTCATCCAAACTTTCTACCCATTGTTGTTGAGTTAATGGCCTTGAAATTGAGTTTCTTTCTTAGGTCAATTGTATTTAAGACCCCATTCGGCTAGTGGCACCTTGAAGGGTTTTCGCCAATAAGCTTCCTTCTTTCTCTCAGCTCACCATTACCTCATGGTGTTCGTGATGGTTTTTCACCAATGAAATTCTCTTATTTTTATCTATCCCAACTCACAGTCGTCTTATGGTGCCCATATGGATTTTCACCAATAAGACTCTCTCATTTTTATTTCTCTCAACTTACCATCATCTTACGGTGCCCGTGAGGGTTTTCACCAATAAGACTCTCTCATTTTTATTTCTCTACTGATTTCTTATGCTGAGGAAGACAAGTACTTCCTAAATGCATCATCATATCCCTTGCAACTTGGCTTTTGGATAGGATTAGAAAGAAAGAATGACATGGGGCCCAAACGACACTTAAAATGAGGTAACAATGAGGATTAACTCATGCCCCAGTTTCTTTTGACTGGGTGACTCTAAACTGTTTGTTTGGTTGGACCGAGCCCTTAGTAGGGCAGCCTACGTATCTCACCCCCGAGAGAGGAGAAAAGGTCATACGTAGTTCTAGCAGCTTATTCTTTTGTTTTTACTTGATTCTGACTTGTTCTTCTTCTATTTTTTCTCTTTTTTCTTTGTGATTTTTCTGACTCTAATTTCTTGACACTCTTTTCTTCCTTCGTGGACACATTTTTCTCTCTTTTCCTTTTTTTTTTAAACTTTCTATCTCTATTCTCTTGCTCGATACTTTTCTTTTGAGCTTTGCTGTCTTTATCTTGATTCTAAAAGAGGGGTAAGAAAGAAAATAATACTAAGGCTCAAATGGGGTAAACAAAGGATGACACAATGTTTGAATAGCAGAATAAAATGCCTTCGTCATATCAATCTTTGAAAATACTAGTACATAGTATGCAATGTGAAAGTGCACGATCAACATCACTTATGACATGTTTTACAACACTAACTTGCCCTGAGCATGTGTGTCATCTCTTTTTCTATACTTTTCAAACATACAACTCCACATTTGTTGTACATCCCTCACTTTGAATGACTCATGCTTTCGTGGAGTTGATTTTCTTTCTGTTCCTCTTGATAGGATCACGCAGACACTGTTTGACCTAATTGAGACATGTCTTTCAATTGATGACCAAGTTATTCTTGTGATTCTCAAAATAAATGTCTTGGCACTCTACTATTTTCTCAGATATTTCTCCTAACTTTAGTGCTCTGATCCAATGTTTCATGGTTAAATTGGATTTTAAGATCTGACTGAAAATTCCGCAAGCATGTCATATCACTATAGTCAACATAAAATGTACTGTATAAAGAAAACAAATAAACAACACATATTTAAAACATAAAGGAAAAGGAACAATTTATTTAGTTAAAATAAAAGATAGAAGGGTTTGAACCTAAAAGACAAAAGGACAAAGCAAGATAGATCCCGAACTACAACCCTGAAATAATTTGAAAAACAGAAAAAAAATAAAACAAACTACTAGACCTATTCCTAGTAGGGAGAGGGGTGACTTCTCAATTGCTCAGCCTGACAACTTAGCCACTGGTTTGCATATCAACCTGACTAGAGCTTCCCTCACCGTCAATGTTCTGCATCATAATTGATCCATCTTAAATCATCTTTTCAATTTCTTTTTTCAAATCTCGACAATCTTCAATACTATGACCCTGAGCATCAGAATGATACGCACATCGTACATTAGGATCAAAATTTCTTAAACACCGATTAAGAGTGCACCCAAGGAGAGGAGTGATCATGCCCCATTATACCAATCTTTGAAATAAACTAGAATACGACTCTCCAATTGGTGTGAAGATATCCCTCAATTTCTGCCTTATTTCATTATTTGGCTTGGATCGAAAATTAGGCTTAGGAGGGTTTTGGTATGTTTGTGGAGTTAGAAGACGACTCTGAGGAGTTGGTGTGTTCCACTGTGGGTAAGATGGGGGTTAAACATGTGGCTGTGCGTTATATACTGGATATAAAGGTGGAAGAGAAAAGTATAATGGATTTTGGGAGTGATTATGTGGATCTTAAGCATGAACTTGGGTTTGAGCCTGAGAGTGACGACAACGGGGTCTTCTTGACCGTGCCTGCTGTCCAACTACAATAGAAGATGAAACTTCCTCATTCTTTGTCTCCCCAATACTTCCTGCACCCTTTTGAATTGCTTGAGTTGTCGCTTTCAATGTTGCAAAACTCACAATGTGACCCATCTTAATTCCCTCTTCTATCATCTCCCCCATTTTAAGAACCTTAATAAATGACTTGCCCAATGCAGGTAACAAGTGTTGATAATATGTTTCATCCTGCGCTTGAATAAACACCTGCACTATTTTACTTTCTTTCATTGGCAGTTTCACTCTAGTAGCTTGTTCGCGCCATCTGATCGCATACTCCCTGAAGCTCTCAGTATTCTTTTTCTTCATACTAGTTAGAGATTTTTCGTCAGGGATCAACTTCACATTGTATTGAAATTGTTGTACAAATTCATTAGCTAGGTCATCCCAACTAATCCACTTGTCAATGTCTTGGTCAACAAACCATTCCGAAGCTAGGTCTAAAAGACTCTCCCCGAAATAAGCCATGAGTAGTTCTTCCTTCCCTCCAGCGCCTCTTAATTGGTTACAATAGCGCCTCAAATGTGCCACTGGGTCCCCATTTCCGTCATATTTCTCAAACTTTGGCATTTTAAAGCCAGGAGAAAGGTTGACACCTGGAAACATGCATAAGTCCTTATATGAGACACTTTTGTAACCCCCAAGTCCTTACAAGTTCTTCATAGCCAGTTCCAAACTTTTCAATTTTCTGGTCATTTCCTCTTGTTCTTCTGTTATAACAGGCTTCTTAGTGTTAAAAGGAAATTCAGGCGGGTGAGTGTCACCATAAAGACCAGTCAACTTGAATGTAGGCTCGAAAGTGTAACGCTGATCACCAGTAATATTCAATGTAGGCTCTCTTGTAGAGTAGGGAGGCACAACTTGTGGAGGAACATCAAAAGTAGGAGCTTCAGGTGGGGGTTGCTCCGCAAAAGCATGAACAACAGGTGGAGCAAAATATATGGTAGACTTGGATTAGGGAGTGAGAAAATGAACATTGGAAGTGGTTCGATATTGTTGCCCCGTAGTCGATCCTGATGCATGTTATGGCATATCAACAAAAATGGGAAATTATGCATTTGACATGGGAGGCAAAATAGAAAGATATTCCAGATTATCAGTGGGAACGGGAGGAGGCGGCAACCCATTAGCCTAAGCTCGATGCATTTCTATCATTTGCTGCCTTAATTTCTGAATCTCTTCATTATCTCCTAAATTCTCATTTCTCGAACTCCCTATCTGATTAGTGACAACAAACTCGGTATCCTTGTTAGCCATAACCTTCTCTGTGACTTGGTGCAATATGGAGGACCAACCAAAATGCCGTAAACCAACCACCTCAAACTAACTGAACAAGAGATAACAAATGCGTTAGAGTTCAACACTTTCTCAAAATTTTTTTTTTTTGAAAAGATCACCGAACCCAAGAAGGGTGCCTACGTATCTCACTCCTGAAAGAGGAGAATCAGGTGTGCGTAGTTCATGAAGTCTTGCCAAAATAGCCAATTAAACTCTTTTTTTTTCTTGAAATTTTAAGAAGAAAAGAAAAATGATAAATTGTCAAAAGAATAGACGAAAATCTTTTT
>NW_025852995.1:2099-3351 GCF_002878395.1 Capsicum annuum | reverse complement strand
ATTTGGTCAAACAAATCATCTATTCTCGGAAGGGGGTACTTATTTTTTACGGTGACTTTATTCAGTTGGCGGTAATCAATGCACATACGCAAAGAGCCATTTTTCTTTCTCACAAACAGCACAGGAGCAACCCAAGGAGAAACACTGGGCCTTATGAAACCCTTATCTAGTAGATTTTTAAGTTGCTCTTTCAACTCCTTAAGTTTTGCAGGGGCCATACGGTAAGGAGGAATAGAAATGGGCTGAGTATCAGGAAGAAGATCAATCCCGAACTTTATCTCTCTATCAGGAGGTATCCCTGGGAGATCATGGAGGCATATTTCTAAAAGAGGAGAGCACAAATCAATAGCAGAGAGAGACACTTTAAGCGCGATACACTTCTGAAAGAAAAAATCACACTTTTTCCTAAAACGTCTTGTAACATCTTGCTCATAGATGCGGCACGCTACACACCGATGATCAAGACTCTACTTAACGTGACTTGTCATACTCCCTAGGACACCTTAAAACTTTAGGCTCTGATACCAAGTTTGTAACACCCCAAAAAATAAGTCCCGGAGTGTCACACGATTCTTGAGGCGACGAGTATCCCCAAGCTAACCCTTAGAGCCATTTTCATTCAGTTCAACACAAATCAATGGGGTTTCCATAAATAACCCTCGAATATCAACAGAGTAATCATCATCCAAGAATAAAAGAATTTCAAAAAGATAACAAAATACGACTTATTAGTCAACTCCCAACATCTATACTAGTCTTACAAGCCTCTAAGAAAATCAATAAAACCAGCGAGCCATTGATACATGCCCCAACTGACTCATAATCAGTTATCAAATGTAAACAATTCTGTGAAACCAACATCAGACATCACGTCCTCGAAACATGAGGACTCACCACAACAGAAGATGTAGAACAGCGTGCCTAAAGAATAATTGTCGAACCTAGAAATGAGCACCTGAACCTACATTCCAAGAAAATATAGCCCATATTTGAAGATGTAGGTTAGTACCATAGAAAGAAACTGAGTATATAGGGGTGTATGCAGTTTTATAAACATCATCATCATAAATATTTATAAGCAATATGCAGGATGTATGAAAGACACACATAAGCCGAAGAAAATCATCAAAATCATAAAAGGATGAAATAAGTATAATAACACATGTGGGTCATCATATAATTTGTCAATCACTTTCAGTTCATCAAGAATATCAATTCTCATAATGTAAATATCATTTACATCTTTTGAAAG
>NW_025852995.1:0-1999 GCF_002878395.1 Capsicum annuum | reverse complement strand
AATCATCAAAATCATAAAAGGATGAAATAAGTATAATAACACATGTGGGTCATCATATAATTTGTCAATCACTTTCAGTTCATCAAGAATATCAATTCTCATAATGTAAATATCATTTAAATCTTTTGAAAGAATAACTTTTAGAATTCCACTTTCAAATCACTTCACCATTCACTATAGACACAAGAAAACACACACTGGGAGATCCTATAACCGACATAAACCATGTGAGCTATATGGAGTCCAACGTATAACCCATTTTGGGGAGAGCCGTCCTATTCTTGCCATGGAGTAGTACTATTAATATCAAATCCACACAAACTAGTGATCACTATATAAATCAGTCTCAGGCTCACTCCTATGGGGGCACATAGTTCTAGTGAAGTATGGTCGCTTTATACCTCCCACTCAGTGCTAAAGATTTCTCCCGAACTTAGCTTAGATCATTTCAAAGACAATCCACAATGAAACAATTTCAGCAATATATAAATATACATCGGGAGCCATCATGCTTCCCATCTATCAAAATCAACCATGTTGTGGATTTCTTTCACACTCGAGTTCAAAACAACTCCATTAAGACCAAAAGGTCAAATCATTTAAAATATCTTAAATATTCAACATCAACGAGCTTATAACACACACTTTCTAAAAAAAACATAATTTTCAATGGGGATTCACGACCCAAATATCAAAATCATGATAAATATCATTCAAGATTCATGATTTATATCTCCACACATGTAAATTCATCTTTCAAAATCATAAACATCAAGATTTCATAATCATCTTCATAAGATATGGGATCATACTTCAAATTCATAAAAATCAAATAAAAATCATTCATTTGTAAAGAAAATTACTTTTGGGCATAAGAACGAAAGAGAGTTCTTGTTGAAAACCCCCCACATACCTTGAATGATGAACTTTAGATCGATACTCATTTTTGAGATGTTAATCGTGCCTTTGAATGATGGTTCTTGAAGTTCTTGAACTAGGAACTTGGAATCTTGAAAAATTTGCAGAATTAATGGTGAACTTTGGAGGTTCTTGAAGTTGGATGTAGGAGCTTAGGGTTTTATTTTGAGGGAATTTGATGAAATATAACATATAATGCTTCTAATAGGCTTTAATATAGGGTTTGGATGGATTTTGGGTGAGGGGAAATGACCAAAACGCCCCTAAAGATTAAATAATTCTTGAATCTGTCCTTTGGTGGACTGTTTTGATAGTCTGAAGTAGATCCAACATAACTTCATACTCTGATATCAAAATTGAATGAAACCAATTTCATTAGAAAGAGGACTCTCATATCTTTCTATTGACATATAGTATCTCACCCAGATCATTATGTACGAGGATTTATTATTGTTTGAAGTTGACCCAAAAATTCACTTTTGATAGGCTGAAGTAGATCGACCATAACTTTATTCTCCGATAGACAAATTGGATGAAACCAATTTCATTAGAAAGAGGACTCGCAGAGCTTTTCTTTGATATATAGTAGATCTCCCAGATTATTATGTACAAGGAGGTTTGATCATTTAAAATTTGAGCAAAAATACACCAGGCCTCAGTACTTTTTCCTGCACGGTTTACTGTTCACTACTATTCACGGTTCGATTGGAATGTTCATAACTCATCGCTCGGGTGTCCATTTTGGATGATCCACATATCATTGAAAATCTTATTTGATTCTTTGTGCAATGGTGGGTCATAATCTAAGACATTCCGTACGAAAAATTTATAATTCATTCTAGAAGATAGAACCCAACATATTTACGCATAAAATTTCAACGAAAAATTTCTCGGGGTATTACAAGTAGGCATTTTGAAATATGTCCTATCCAATGCACCATGGGAAATCTAGAAATATACCAAAAATCATATTTCTAAATGCTCCCAGTACATTTTCTCCAAAATATTCCTTTATCTCTTCCCCGAAAGCGCAATTACATAAGCTCCCCATATGCAGTGGGTGTGGTGGGACTTTATCAAT
>NW_025852994.1:0-18116 GCF_002878395.1 Capsicum annuum | reverse complement strand
TCGGGATTATCACCTAGGTATAAAATAGGAGAAGACCAATAAAGCAGCCTCACGGGCATCGAGGGTAGAAATGATGTTCAGCAAGTGTAGAAAACTTACGTCAACAACAACTTAAGTGAAAATAAAGAAACTAAGCGAAGGCGGAAATTTCTGAATTTTAAATTTCATCCCATCTTCTTGTTTGTGTTTTCGATCAGGTCCACTGTCGTTGACCTGATCAGAACCACAAATGAGATTGAAAGGTAAATAGAGTATCATTGCTTCCTTAGCAATGTGGTTATAATTGATTGTGTTTTCTTTCCTTGACATACTTTCAATATTCCTTGGAGAAGATCAGATGCTTGCTGTAGTATGTGAATCCCGATAATTTTCAAGCTTGCCACCAGCTTGTTGATTCTGTATTCAAGCTGGTCGTTACCATCTTTCAAGTTGGTAAGGAGTTCCTCGTCTCTTGTGAGCTCGATCAGGAATACTACCTTCAAAGTTATGGCATTCTAGAAGCCCTTCAGAATATTTTCTCTTCACAAACTTTAAAGGATACATGGAGGGTCGCTGTGTTTATTTTAGGTCAAAATGTGTTGATGCACATTGAAGATGTGGTCCCAACAGTTGAACAACACACTTTTATCGAGAGTTTCTCCATGCATCTTGCTCAACTAATTTGATAAATTAGTAAGCATGGAGTTACATAGCATGTGATTTAAACCGGCTCTACCAAGCCTATCAAACATTACGTAACTCCAAGCTCATTACCCTATCAAAATAATATGCCCAAGTTAGTGCACATAGAAAAAAAGCCCAATCTGTCAGCCTTTCTGCTGATTACTCTTCTCCAATATAGATGACAAGATATCTGCTATGCAAAAGTCTACACCATAGCCAGAAGTGATTGCCTGGGAATATGTCTGGCGACGGTGTAGACTTTTGCATAGTAGATATCTTGTCATCTATATTGGAGAAGAGCAATCAGCAGAAAGGCTGAGAGATTAAGCTCGTTCGATTTGTGCACTCACTCGATCATATTTTTTTGATAGAGTAATGAGCTTAGAGTTACGTAACATTTGATAGGCTTGGTAGAGCCGGTTTAGATCACACGCTACGTAACTCCATGCTTACTAATTTATCAAATTGGTTAAGCAAAATGCATGGAGCAACGCTAGATAAAAGTGTGTTGTTCAATTTTCGGGACCACATCTTCAACGTGTATCAACACATTTTGACCTAAAACAAACACAGAGACCCTTTATGTATCCTTTAAGGCTTCTGAAGAAAGTGTTCTGAAGGGCTTCTAGAATGCCACAACTTTGAAGGTAGTGTTCCTGATCAAGCTCACAAGAGATGAGGAACTCTTTACCAACTTCGAAGAGGGAAACGACCAGCTTGAATACAGAATCAACAAGCTGGAGGCAAGCTTGAAAATTATTGGGATTCACATACTACAACAAGTATCTGATCTTCTCCAAGGAATGTTGAAAGCATGTCAAGGCAAGAAAATACAATCAATTATAACCATATTGTTAAGGAAGCAATGATACTCTATTTGCCTTTCAATCTCGTTTGTAGTTCCAATCAGGTCAACGACAGTGGACCTGATCGGAAAGACTAACAAGAAGGCATGGGATGAAATTTAAAATTCAGAAATTTGTCGCCTTCACTTAGATTCCTTATTTTAACTACAGTTGTTGTTGGCCTAAGTTTTCTAGACTTGTTGTACATCATTTCTACCCTCGATACCCGTGAGGCTTCTTTGTTGGTCTTCTCTTATTTTCTATCTAGGTGATAATCCCGACCACGCAGCTCCCTAGCAAAGTGTCCATCTGTATTGTTTTTCTTTCAGAGACACAACAGATGAAATTACATTACCGGATACACTTTTATATTTGCACTTGATTCAGATCTCGTATCTATTAAGATAATTCCACCGACCAGATTCGTTAGAAGTTACTTTCTACCCTATGTAACTTTCTACCCTATGTCTCTTCTTTAATTATCTCTCAGATGATATAGTCTTCCATCAACCACCTATTTTCCTTCGAAAGTATTCTCCTACCGCTTATTCTGGCATAAAATCATCACCCCGAGCGAGCAACCCAGCCAATAAATTTTGGCTAGGGCAATAAATATATTGGTTTTTCGTTATTATTAGATGCAGTGCTAAGCTTCGAAGGCCCTCTAATCACTACTGAATCTCTTTACAATGACATAAAAATTAGATCTCTTCACAATGCTTCACAAATAAATATGAGCAACAACCGACATTAAATCTTAATGGGCTATCAGAACCATATTCATGGTCCCTCAGCCTTATCAGTTCGGACCTACCAAACTTAACTGTAAAATTATAGACATTTTATTTGAATGATCTATGAATAATCAGTAAAAACATCATTCACAAAATCAGTGCACTTTATGTGTGTTTCCACGATAACATTATCAGTAATACATCCCTCCCACATATAAAGTGGTTCCATCTACAAGATGTTTATTTCTCCAATCCCATATTTACTGCAGCCTCTTGAGATAGTCCATCAAAAGTTGATCAACTGTCAGTTCCTTATATCTACAAAGAAGAGGAAAAAAATTGATGTCACAAAAAGAATATTGTCCATCTGTTGCATTAGATGTGGAGTCTGTTGCAACAGATGTGGAGTCTGTTGCAACAGATGTAGAGTCTGATGAAATACATCAAACAAGCCTTTCTGGTGATTTTATTTGTTCCAACAGTTTCTCCATCTGTTGCAACATCAACAATAGCATAAACATCAATAAAAAAAATAACATTTGTTCCAACAACATCATTAACAACAAAGAAGCAACATCCTTTGTGCCAGAACCATCAACAACACCACAATTTCCAACAACTCCAACCTCACCAACAACATCAATAATGGCATCAACAATAATGAAACAAACAAAATACATACAAAAAAATGATACTGCCAACAAGGCTTTTAAACTTCTCCCAACAGATGACTTTTTTCTCATATTGTCATAAAAATTCTCGAACTATTTATTCAGAACTTACAAGTTCCTTAAAAAAATTTAATAAATATGATATGGGTAAATAGTAATTAAATAAAAAATAGATGTAAATAACATGCAAAGAAGCAGATGAGAATGAAAGAGCAATAATGAACCATACCTTAATATCAAAAAGGGGATCAAAATAAAAATTTAAGTCGAGGAAAGATATGGATGGGTTTAGATATAAAAATATCTTTATGAGAAGAGAAGAAAAAAGAGAAAAAAAGGTTGTGACCCTAAAGAGGAGAGAGAAAAAGATGAGAGTTGAATAAAATAAACTGCAGCTGAAGGAAGAGATGAGATAATTTCTATAGATGTATTATGTACGTAGACGTGGTGGTTTTCAATATTCATTAATTAATATTCATTAATTTCATTAATAATTTGAGGGGCGCGAGGAAGACTAAGACTACTGACATTGAAAAGACAAGACAAGACTGCTCAATGAACTCACTTTTGAGATAACCAAGAAACATTTTTTACCACCTTTAGTAGTAAGTACTACTACTTGATATTATCTACTCGAACCAGAAGCTTGTTGCTTTAAAATTAAAAGAGATAAAATGATTTTCAAATAGATACGTCATCTGTTGTAACATATATAAATACCTATTTAGAAATCCGAACAGCTCAGTCATCTGTTACAACAAATATAAATATCTATTTAAAAATTCGAAAAGCTTAGTCATCTGTGACAACAGATGAAAATATTCATTTGATAATTAATAAAATCAGATATGTCATATGTTACAACAGATACAAATATTTTTTAAAAATTTTCCAACAGCTCAGTCATCTGTCACAATAGATGCAATTATCTATTTGATAATTAAATCAGATATGTCATCTATTGTAACATATAAGTACCTATTTGAAAATTTTCAATAGCTTAGTCATTTGTTGCAACAGATTTCATAGCAATTGATTTAGATGGAACTAGGGATGAATGAATGAGCTCATAGGGTCAACTACAAATCTAATTGAGTCTTTGCAATTGCATGGCATTGGTATTGCGTTCATACCAACCAAGTCATCGATCGATCACTCTGAGTTGAAATGAGTTCTCATCAACTCAATGTTAGGATAGTAATAGTACCTAAGTTGATTTAGGTGGAACTAGGGATGAATGAGTGATCTCACAGGGTCAACTACAAATCCAATTGAGTCTTTGCAATTGCATGGCACTGGTATTGCATTCATCCCGACCCAAGTCGTCGATCGATCACTCTGAGTTGAAATGAGTTCTCATCAACTCAATGTTAGGATAATTATAGTACCTAAGTTTATTTAGGTGGAACTAGGAATGAATGAATGAGCTCGCAGGGTCAACTATAAATCCAATCGAGTCTTTCCAATTGCATGGCGTTAGTATTACGTTCATCCCGACCCGAGTCGGCGATCGATCACTGAGTTGAAATGAGTTCTCAGCAACTTAATGTTAGGATAGTGATAGTACCTAAGTTTATTTAGGTGGAACTAGGGATGAATGAGTAAGCTCGCAGGGTCAACTACAAATCTAATCGAGTTTTTGCAATTGTATGGCATTGGTATTGCGTTTATCCTGACCTGAGTCATCGATCAATCACTCTGAGTTGAAATGAGTTATCATCAACTCAATGTTAGGATAGTGATAGAACCTAAGTTGATTTAGGTGGAACTAGGGATGAATGAGTGAGCTTGCGGGGTCAACTACAAATCTAATCGAGTCTTTGTAATTGCATGACGTTGATATTGCGTTCATCTCAACCTGAGTCGTCGATCGATCACTCTAGTTGAAATGAGTTCTCATCAACTCAATGTTAGGATATTGATAGTACCTAAGTTGATTTAGGTGGAAATGAGCTCACAAGGTCAACTACAAATCCAATTGAGTCTTTGCAATTGCATGGCGCTGGTATTATGTTCATCCCGACCCGAGTCTTCGATCGATCACTCTGACTAGAAATGAGTTCTTATCAAATCAATGTTTTAAAAACTATATCTTTTAAAAAATTTAAAATTAATTAAGATCAATTCAGACCAAATTAGTAATTTCAAAACTTGTCATTCTTTTCCAAAATTACAAATCAACCCATACAAATCATCCATTTGCGGAAAAAACTTGTCATTTCAAATCTTAAGTTCTCGATCTTCTCTCTGTCTCTCTCTCTCTCGGGGTGTCCTCACCCTCTCAACAATACAAATAATACAAACAACAACTACTCAACATATTGCTCAACCCTTTAAACAGGTCGATTTTCTTCCCATTTACGACTACATATAGTTGTTTTTTTTGACTTCATTCCCGCTTGTATCTGTTGTTTTCTCTATCTTTGAATGTAATAGAGTTAGAGAAGAGTTCTACATTTGTTCTTTATTCTAAAAAATAGGGCTTTTTAGTTAATCATAAAAAAAAAAAAGACTTTTAGTTGTATTATCTTTGAGAATGGATTAACAATTTTGAGTTTTGATGCTAAAAAAATAGAAAGTACCCGAGAAAACCCTAGTTTTTATCTCAGTGTTTTGTTGACTATCGTAGTATTGTTGGATGGTGTTTGTGATGTTGTTGGTGGCTGTTATTGGTGGTGTTGGTATTTGGATTTTTTGGTGGTGGTGTCGGTGGTCTTGGTGTTGGTATTGGTATTGGTGGCATTGGTGGTGGTATTGGTGGCATTAGTCTTGACATTGGTTGTGGTGGTGGTGGTCCATCTATTGCAACGGGTGGAAGATCTGTTGAGAGATATTAAATAGGTCTTCAAACAGATTTCCCATCTGTTCCAACTGATGGGTTATCCGTTGGAGTATTTTCTTGTAATATGACAGAGAATAATTTATTAAAAATTCTTCACCTGTTGCAACAGGTGGAATATCTGTAGGGAGATATTAAATAGGTATTCAAACAGATTCGGGCTTCCCATCTATTCCAACTGATGAGTTGTCCGTTGGAGTATTTTTTTTTTGGTTATGTGGTAAGAATAATTTATTGAAATTTCCCTTACCTTTTTTAAAAAAATTATGCAGACATCAAATGCAATGTATTTTTTATTTTTCTTTTGTTTGTAGTTAAAAGATGTCTCCCAAAAGAAAGGAAACAAAAAGTGGAGAAGCTAGAGTACAGATAGATTCGGAGTAACTTTCAGAACAATCTCAGTCAGGGTAAAATGAAGCCGAGGAAAGTGATAACTCCTCTTCACCAATGGGGCGTGAAATAATATTGAAATTCCAGCATGATTCTGTCAAAACCATTAGTATTAACAAGTTTCGAGTTGCGATACCGATGAATAACCCTAATACAATATTTGGTGATCTTGTACTTAAATGTCAGTTGGGGAAACCTTTTGACGAACTTAGGAGTATTATGAAGAAGGAAAACATAGATGGACTTTTTAAGAAGGGCTGCTTTGCACATTTTCTTGAGTTGTCTGGGCCCCGCCCTCTCTGTTTCCTAATGATCATGGTATATGGCCTTCTCAAGCGCAGGATCATGTATGCAGGGAATGATGGAGGTCTGAAGGAGGGCGGAAATAAGATGGATAAAGTCTGGATCAACTACCGTGGCATGCTGGTTTGTTTTGGATTGAAAGAGTTTTCCATTGTGACGGGCTTGAGATGCGATCGTCCAAAAGAACCTGCCATCAAGAGAACACCCCACAAAGGGTCCAACAAATGCAAGGTAAAAAAAGATGGGTTGTTGGGCATTGTTGTACCTAGCTACAAAGTGAAGGATTTGATAGCGGATCTCAAGAATGAAGACATACCAAAGCACTACAGGGAGAAATTGTGCCTAGTTTGGTTTGTCCATTCCGTTTTATTGGGTGGAGATGTCAAGAAAGTCATAGAACGTGATTTTTTGGTGCTTACTGATGATTTTGGGAGATTCAACGATTATCCCTGGGGCTACGACAGTTACTACTTGACTGTCAAATATTTACTGAAAGAGATAAAGCCAAAGACGACCACATTATACGGCTTTCCTTGGGGTTTCATAGTAAAATTCATCACTATTTTTACTCATTCATTAATTTATATTGAATATACTTGTGACTTTTTTTTGCTTGCTTCCTGTTTACAATTTTTAGGCTTAGGCATGTGAAGCCATTCCTCCCTCCAAAAGCATTTCACGGATTAGCCGGATAAGGTTTCTCATCCAAGAATCCTTAGGTGGTTGGCTGCAGTAGAGAGCAGCAAAAAAAATATTAATGAGGCTGATCTCTTTAACCCTCTAGATGATGCAGTACATCTTCTTTCAACTAAAATAATTTACCTCAAAGAAAGATATTGAAACAGATGTTCCATCTGTAGCAAGAGATTACCTGTCAACTGCAACTGGTGCAATGGGTAATCTGTTGCAACGAATGATCCATATTTCACAATAGATTAACAATATGTTGCTCTGTTCTCTTACCCATCTACTATAAATTATAAATAGATGGGTATTCTGATGCAATATATTATCAATCTATTTCAACACAAAGATCAGATGTTGTAGTAGCTAGATCATCTGTTGCATAAGTTGGCTATGTTAACATAACCCGAGCCCCATGTAACCTAACTGACTACAAATTATTATTATATGATTTAAATTCCTCCTGTAGTTTTTTATAGGTTGTGCATCCTTGGATTGTTTCTACCATTAATGAGCTGGGGATGATTTTTTTTCTTACTCTGGGTCTTATTGACATAAAAGAAGACCCAATGGTAGAGTTAAAAAAAAATTGGATGGAGCAACATCCATAAGAAGAGAAGTTAGGCAAGGTCAGTCTAATGTTGAAGCTCTTCACGACCTAACTCAAACTGCAACAAATCCGGGTGCTTCTTCTGGGGGTGTTGCTGGTGGAGTTATTTGTGATGGTGGCAGCCATCCTGCTTCTGCTTCTGCTGCCAGTCGTGACTATGAGCATGTTGGTGCTCAGCAAAAAATAAATATATTTGAAAACACCCCTTGCACAGGTTCTCCCTCTAATCCCTACACCGGTCCCTCCCACTCTTACAGTGGTCCCTCTCACCCCTTCTCACCCTCATATTCTCATTGCAAATACACAGTGTGCAAAAATAGAGAGGATAAACTCTTCTACAAGCTAGAGGCTATTGCTGAAGCTGTCGAGGAGTTGAAATCTTGGAGGGGTGTCATACCATCCAACGAGGTAAGGGGGCCATGCACTCCTACAGTGGAGGTTAGGAGGAAGAGAATAAAAATTAGACAAATTCTCAACGATCTGAAATCAGCAAAAAATGCAACTTCCCCCGCTCTAATAGTTGTTGAAGTTCAGGGGCCGCCGAAGAAGGTGGACATATTTACGGCGCTTGGCAAAGAGAAGAAGAAGGAACTGGAAGAATTCATCAAGATGAAGGTTCAAAAAGAATACACCATGCATTCATTTGCCGCCAAAGACTTCTCAAATATGACAAATATGTGCGTGTGGTACGAGGACAAGGTAAGTTTACTTTTGCTAACCTACCCTTCCAATCTACTCCATGAAGAAGAATCTACCCAGCAGATGTGTAATCTGTTGTAACTGCTTGGTATTCTATTGCAACATAATACATATTTATTGCATAAGTTGCGTTGGCTGGGTAATCTGTGAACTGATTCAGAGAACCCTCTGCATCGTATTCTTTCCACTGTGTTTTTATTCTTTACAATTACTAACCTATTTAAAAATTATCTTCTTATACCATAGTATGTTGATGAAATTCTCTGCCTCATGAGGGGCAGGCAATTAGCGTACCCAGATGCTTATGATGCTGCTGATAGGATAATGGACCTCAACTTCTACAATAATTTCAAAGATAGGTACGCTGATCTTCGTAATCTAGCTGATTCCGGTGGCCTGGGATTTGATCAGTTAGTTTCTACATTCCAATGGAATGAAGAAGCGATTAAATATGTTAAGAGGGAAGATGTCATATCCACACAGCAAGAGCTGGACCAAGACAAAGAAAATCCTTGCAGTCATGAACGTGGATGTCACACATTTTCTCACTGTTGAGATACTACTATATGAGGGAAAGATTAAGGTTTATGAATACAACTTACCTGTGTTCAGCAAGAAGACGTTTTTAACCCACATACAGTCACTCTTGAAGTTGTTGCCCAAGTTGTTGATGCAGAGTAAGCTGATGGATCATTTGCTGGCTGAAGTCTTGGCGAAGGAATCATGGGTTTATGAAGGTCAAATAAGAACATCCAGCTCCTAAAAAATACAACGGGTGCAGCGTGCGGTCCGTCCGTACTCGCTTGTATACATAGAGTGTTTGCTGACCGGCACACAAATGATCGGTGTGTGCGACACCGTTGTAGGAAAGATGCAATGGATCTGGGCATATGGGGTACTAACTAAATGGTTGGAGCCCGTGTATAAAAAGGAACATGTACAAAGACAGAGACAAACACGATAACAAATTTTCATTTCAAGCCAATTCACTATACATATAGGGGCAATAATTTTTATGTCTAGCAAAGTTGAATTTTTATAATGCAACAGATTTTATATCTATCATAATAGATATAGTACCTGTTGTGACAGATTGATTATTTGTTGGAATAGGTTGGTCATCTGTTGTGTTATGCAGATATTCCCCGTCTGTCTGTCGCAATAGATTTATGATCTATTGCAACATATAACTTATCTGTTGCAACTGATCGGTAATCTGTTGGAGCAAATCAAAAAATTAGGAAGACCTGTTATATAATTTCTAGCAGATGACCTACGTGTTGCATCACATGTTGCAACATATGTCTAAATCTGTATGATAAGATATGTCGTCTGTTGCAACAGATATATTATCTATTGTGACATTTGAATCTAGTACTCCATTTCAATTAATATGTTTAAAACTCAGAATTAATTATATTCATAGACAGAATAAAATAAATCGAAGTCTTCGAAAATTACATGAAATAAAATAACTCAACAAATAAATGAAATGTAAAAAAAATTATTATGAGTACAAACGATCTACTCTACAAATAAAGCAACAAGTTAAACCAAAGAGGATAGGTTATTACATTGACGGACTCAAGCTATAACGATCTAATCAATATGGACAAGTTGTTCTTCATCCAGTGCTATGGAATTCGGCTTTGTTCGTCGTGGATCTTTAACGTCGGTTGCGTAGGGCTTCTAAGCTTTCATTTCTCTATATTTCCATAAAAGAGCAGCATATCTTTTACGGAGTAATCCGGCATCAAGTCCATCATTTGGTACTTGTAATCCATCGCTCAGATACTCAGTATAGGCAGCAACAAAAGGACCGCAATCCCTGCGTTATAAAAAAAAATAGATAATCCATATCTTGCAGTTTATACAAGCGTTGTGAAATTTATGAAATAAAACTAAATCATGACACTTAAACTTACAGGATACCAATGGTTTGTTGAGAAATTTGGTCAACATATTGTACATCAAATGGATTAGCCATTTTATCCCGGTATACTTCAATCATCGACCAATCAGTATGAACCTTTTGATCCAAAAAGCCACTCATATCAAGGTAAGTAGGCAATATTTTGGCCAGCTTTTATATCTCAGACAACGGCTCGAAATGTCTCCTTCGCGACATCGATTCATAAACTCGAATGTGCCTCTCTTTTAGAACGACGACAGCCGACACCCAATGGAATTCATCACCACAATTGATTGGGATGTACACTTTGTTGACCAAATACCAAGGTAAGCCAGCCAGAATACTAAAACCTTTGATGATGTTGATTAAGCATTACTCATTTCGAAAAACTTCTGACTGCTGTTGACAGTACCTATCGTAGGCATTATTGATGTAAACTTTATACAAACAATTGCCTGTTGTGTATCTGTATTGTTCTTGTGTTTGCATCTTGGCTTTCTTTCAGAGGTAGTAAAAAATGACATTGATATGTTGTACATATTATCAAACATTTCGAATTACGTGACGAAAAAATTAATATGCAGATGCAATTAAATAAATTATTAATTAATAGTAATATGTATGGCCTTTAAACCTCATCATTCCAGCACGTTTGGGGTTGTGACATCAAATAGAACCAATTCTTCATTCTGGCACATGCAACAACAAAGTCGAACATATCAAAACTAAGACTCGATTCATTCACTTTGTAGCGCTCGTCATTTTATTTTCTACATGATGATTTATATGTGTTAAAGTCAGGTTCTTACAACAAGAATTGTATAAACCAATATCCATAAAATTAATTTATGTACCTGCCGGCATGATGCTTTAACAGCCCATCGGCAATCCATCCTGAATAGTCGTTGATCAACTGTATTAGTTCTTTTGGAGCCTCGTCCGAGATGTTGAACCCTTCAAATGGGTAATTCTTCCGTTATCCCAAACTGACAGGCTCCACTTTTTCTTCATCTTTGGAAGCAGTTAATGAATTATCAACTGTCATATTATGCTCTTCGGCAGTAGCTGTGACATCCACCTGGAAAGCCAGAATTGTCAATGCTAAGTAGAGATATACAACAGATTTTCCATTTGTTGCAACAGATAATTCTTATGTTGTATCATATGGATTATCTATTGGGACAAATTCAAATAGGTAAATCAGAGCAGTATGATAATTTCGAACAGATGACCCATCTGTTGCAACATAAGACTCATTTGTTGAAACAGATAATGAATCTGATGCAACAGGTTAGACAACAGTTGCAATAGATGTATACATCTGTTTGATAATTTTTAGCAGATGTATCATCTGTTGAAACAAATATGTGCTTATTTGTTTTTTGGATCAGATGATGTACATTCACCTTCTTCAGCTCATGCTGCTCTTCTGTGGCCCTTGCACACTGAACATCGGTGCAAGACAAAGGCAGAGGCCTTTCAATCTTGCTTTTTTTATGTTTGATGATGCCTTGGAAGTGTCTTTCCTTCTCTTTTTAGCCGCCTTGATCTCTAGTGGAGTATCTGAATATGAAATCCTCTATGATGAAATGACATCCCTCTTAGATGTCATTTCCTTTACAGAAGCAGTTAGTGCATTAATAGAATTAATCACTCCATAGTGTTTCGCCTTGCAGTCTTGACATTTGCATGAAGAACATTCTCTAGATGCGGCAAAATTTGGAGAAAAATCTGTACAACCATTATGATCATAATCATAATGGCTTGTTTCAAAAACTGTAAGAGGAGCATCATTAGCCCCACCCTTCAAAATTATTTTTCTTGTGATGGTTGTTACTCCAAACAGTTCCATTTTTATTTCATCAACGACCTTAGGGTCCGATAAAGTTTGCACAGACCGTAAAGTAAGAAAAAATGGCATCTTCAACTCTCGGTTGGTCGGAACAAGCTACGGATGGATAATCTAAAATAAATCGGTACATATATTAAGAATGATGATCAAATCATTTAATCATTAATTAAAACAAAAACTTGATTATAATTGGACTTACTGCTTCCTTGGGGGGATTGAAAAGATTAAGAAATTTTGTATTTTTATCGGTTTTGTCCGACAACCATCTTAGAATTATTGGACAGGAAACTTCTTCCTGGTAGTTCACTTGTTGTCTCAAATAAGGATGGCTTCAAATGCCCAAGCCTATAACATAACGCCAATAAATCAAAAGCATTATTGAATAAAAAAATGATGAATCATATCATGATAAAAGAAATATTTACCATGAAGGCCCATGGAAAACCATATAAGTTGACTGTTTTTGGCGTTCATGGAGTCAACAAATATTCGACAGTTATTTTGAAGCTTTCATAACCCCAAGGATAGCTGTTAAATACCTCAAGATCGTCGGAGAGATTTATTAAACCAAGGCTTATATTGTTAACATCTCTCGCCCAAAGAACATTATGTACAAACAAAACCAAGCACAATGATTGCTTGTGCTTCTTTGAAAGTCCTTTACCTTTCAACGCTTCAATTAGATTTTTGTTTTTGAAGCTCGGACCAACAATGGACACCAGGTCATCACGATCACTCGACTTGCCTTTTTATTTTTTGGGTTTGCGGGGTGCTTTTTTTTTTGTCAAAGTAGGTATAACTTGAGAAGGAGAAGGAGGATACCATTTTAGTCCGGTAACTATGGAAAACTCCTCCCAACTAAAACAAACAGGCATACCACAGTAATTTATCCAAACCTCATCCATCTTATCTTTGTTTTCATACATAAACCTGCGCTTGAGAAGATCATATACCATTTTCATCTGGAAACGAGCATTGTTGTCCTCCGGCAAATCAAGCTATTTTCCAAAGTAGCTTTCCCTGAAATAAGAATCTAATTTTTGTTCTCAAAGTATATTTCTTAAGGTATCGAAAGATTTTTCCATGAATGACTTAACCACGAGATCACCCATTAAATCTGTGGCACCATCGCACTGAATTCTCACAGGGTAACGATCAATGCTGAAGGTTTTGACCAACTCTTTGATGGAAGGGCTATTAGCATTTGGATCATCTCTTTTGAAAGATTCCTCCTCCCTGTGTTCATTATCTTCTGCTCCTAATTGAGATAACGCTTGTAAAGCAAGCTCATAGAGTGGTGGATGTAGCAGAGCTGCTGCACTTGTTCCTTTACTTGGAATTGATTCGATTTCTTTTATTTTGGGAGCCATGTTATCTTAAATTAATAGGAACATAACATAGATTATAACTGATTAATGCATAACAGTAATATAACAGTTCCAACAGACAACTAATCTGTTGTGCCAGGTATGTTATCTATTGCAACATATAACCGACCTGTTGCAACGGATGAGTAATACGTAGGAACCATAAAAACAACACTATCTATTGCACCTGGTATTTTATCTGATGCAACACATAACTGACCCGTTGCAACGGATGAGTAATCCGTTGGAAACAAGAAAAATAGATCACTAATCTGTTGCACCAAGTACTTTATCTGTTGCAACATATAACCGACCTATTGCAACGAATGAGTAAATTGTTAAAAAGAATAAAAATGGATCACTAATCTGTTGCACCAGGTATGTTATCTGTTGCAACAGATAATCGACCTGTATGAGTAAATCATTGGAAAGAATAAAAGCAGTCTTAATCTGTTGTAAAATAAAGATTAAACCGTTGGAAAGAATAAAAATAGATCACTAATCAGTTATCCGTTGGATCAATATTGTTTAGATTTCTTCCAAAGAGAAGAGTCATTTGTCGCAACAGATGAATAATCTGTTAGATTGTTCACTTGTTGCATCAGATTTCCATAGTTCACTAATCCTTCATTCAAGACTTAAAAGACACCTTTCCTTCAATTTTCTCAAGTTAGTTATATAATTTTTATTATATTTATGTAGAGGAAAAAAGCAAGTTATAAATTATTTTTATTATATTTATAATTCTATTAAATAACTCTCTTTTTAAGTAAGCTATGTAAAAAAAAAAATGCATAACTCACTTAAAAAGAGAGTTATGTAATTTCTATTATATAACTCACTTTTTAATGTAGAAGAAAATGGATGACTATCTTTTTAAGAGAGTTATGTAACTTCGAATTATGTAGCTCTCTTTTTTAGTGAGTTATGTAAAAAAAAAAAATGCAGAACTCCCTTAAAAAGAGAGGTATGTACTTTTCTAAAATTTTAACTCCGTTTCTGAATTTTCGTTAAAAATAATACATATAACTCTCTTAAAAAGAGAGTTAAACATATTATGATAATATTTTAAATACATGGTATATTTTAATACTTTTTTTAATTTCATGACATATTTTGGTTCCGAATTCATCCAACTCAAATAAAGCAAACCAAAAAATGAAGGGAAAATGTGGTGGTGGCGCTTCTGCTGCTTTGATCAAACGTTGACAGCAATGACTTTTGTACTCCCTCCATTTTGTTTTACTTTACCTTTATATTAAAAAAAATTTAATTTACTTATTTAATTTATAAATTAAAAGTATTATTATATATTATCTTTTTATTATTAATACTTCTATTAAATAAGTATTTTTTTTCATCTAACAATATTTATTTACTATACTAAAAATAGATATTCAATAATATTTATTTAATGTTAAAAATCAATAGATAACGAGTAGTCAAATTTGGAGTTTCAAAGTATCATAATAATACGGTAATTTAGTAAGATAAATTCTTATTTAGTATTCCCTTCATTTCTTTTTAAGTACTTCTTTTGGCTTGAATACGTTCTTAAAAGGTAACTTTACCAACTTATTTTTAATTAAAAAAAAAAAATTGAGTTGACATTGATTATGTATTTAAACTCAAAGACATATTAAAAAGATTATGATTAAAATATTTCTTAAAAATTTAAACATACACTTATTTAGAAACAAAATCACAATCTTAAAGAAGAATTTAAAAAGGAATAAACGAAATAAAGTTCATAAATCCTTTTAGGAAAAATTATTTAGTCTGACAATCCTAAAATGATAATTATGATCCTTAACAACAGTTGAAAATATTTATCATCTAAAGCATTTATAACAATATTTTGCCGAGGAAAAATGGGGGATCAGGTGGGTATCTTGGCAGAAAGTTTGTGTCCGCAAGGAGGATGGGGGTTTGGGTTTTCGAGAGCTCCATCACTTCAATATTGTCATGCTCACGAAAACAGGTTGGAACCTTTTGACTAGGCCTGAGGCCCTTGTGAGTAAGTTGTTTCAAGCCCGATACTACTATAAATTTAATTTTCTTTATGCAGGTCTAGGCTCCTATCCTAGCTTTGTATGGCGGGGCTTATGTGCGGGGAAATAAAATTTGAAATAAGGATGTCTTCGGCGTATTGGGGACGGGAAAACAGCAAGAGTCTATATTGACCCATGGCTACCGAAGGACAACTCGAGTTCTGTTAAAAGCTCTAATTTTCTTGAGAGTGAGAACTTTCTTGTAGCTTATTTGATGGATCAAGGCGTACGAGAATGGAATTGGAATTTGCTACGTACTCTTTTCAATGACTTCGAAATAGATGCAGTTAGACAAATCCACTTGAGTATTAGGGCCTCAAGGAGATATATGGATGTGGAAATGGAATACTAAGGGATTGTACTCAATGAGAAGCGGATATCGTCTTCTTTATAATCAAAATACAGCACCAAACCAGCCAAACCAACAACTTTGAAAGTTCATCTGGAGCATGTCATTGCCTCCTAAGGTGCTTAATTTTATCTGGAAATCTTTAAAAATATCTTACCTATATGTGAGAGCCTTTTCATGAAGAAATGTGTTGCTAGTTCAATTTATCCGCGATGTTTGTAGGCACCAGATACTATGAAACATTGCTTGATAGAATGTCATTTTGCAAAGCAATGTTGGATTCAATCAAATTTTGGCTGGTATGATTTAATGGGAGACTTTGTGGAATGGTTCGAGGAACGAAGAAAGAGAAACCTAAAAATGAAATTGGAGGAAGCAGTCATGATTTTGTGGAGCTTATGTGAAGCTAGAAATAATCTATGTTGGAACAATAAGCAAAGTACGCCAACTGTCATTTTATATCGTGCAAAGAAGATGCAGGAGGAATGGAGGAATGCCAATTTGGGGGACGAGATGTGTGTTTGTTGTTGTGTATAATATAAATAAGAAATGGGAACTACCTCTGTTTGACACAATCAGATGTAATACCGATGCCTTCTTATGATATCCATACAGGTTTGGCAGGGGTAGGCATGGTTCTATGTAATCACTTGGGTCAATTTAATGCTGGAAAAATTATGTTCCTTGGTCGTGTTGCTAGCCCTTTATTAGCCAAGATCATGGGGGTACGTGAGACTCTCACTTGATTAAAAGAGCGATTCAGTACAACGAAGTTGATTGTGGAAACTGATAATCTACTTGTGAAGAAAGTCGTGGAAGAAAATTTGGTAAAATACTCTTATTTTAATTTTTTAGTCTTTGATTATAAAACTCTTTTCAAAGAGTTGCCATCTTTTTCCTTGTCGTCTGTTAAAAAATCAGCTAATCAGGTTGCTCATTGTCTTGTTAGAGCATCTGCTTCTGTGTCTAGTTTGATGGAGTGGGATACTAACCCTCCGTCTCTGATTATTGATATACTTGAGTTTGATTTGAATAATACATGATGAAAAAACTCATTTAAAAAAAATAATATTTTGCCAATTATCTCACTTTTTCCCAATACAACTAGAAAAAGATTGAGCTCTTATTTTCACTTCTCTCTCCTTACCAAATCAATTTTGAATTTTATTTCTCTCTCCTACTTCACCAAAAAATTAGTCTTTTTTTGGTTTCTCATCCGATGTTCGGTACCCGCATTGAAGTTTGAATCCGGATTCGCGCCAAGTAGGGCCCCATTCGGGGAGTAGCGCTCCCTACCAAGGATTTTTCCATACTCAGGGCTCAAACCCGAGACCTCTGGTTAAGGAAAGAGTAGCCCCATCCACTGCACCACATCCTTTGGTGGTCAAAAACTTAGTCATTATACACTTCATCAGCTATTAATTGATTTTCATTCATAAATGGTAAAAGGGTCAAATATGCTTCTAAACTTTGCAAAAATATTCAGATATTTCATCCGTTAAAAATTTAGCTCACAAATGCCCTTGCTATCCAACTTTTAGTCCATATATACCCCTGTTGTCATGTTTTGGGTCGTATATACCCATGTTGCCAAGTTTTGGATCATATATACCCCTGTTGCCGTTAATTGCTTTGCTGAAATTTTTCAACCCCCTTTTTCCTTTTTTTTCCTTAAGAAATTATATTTTGTCACATTATTTTTTTATTGTCACGTCACATATAATTAAATCCACCCCTTCTTCTACACATTAAACGACAGACAAATGCTCTCATCTACCTCATAATATCTTTGGATTTTCTCTAATTTATCGAAATCCTTTTATTGTATTTTCAGATTCTTGCATAGCCATTCCTCGCGTACGTACGTACGTACATACATACGTACATACATACATACATACATATGTATAAAAGATATCCTCTTAATTGACAACTTGCTTTTGCAGTCTCTATATTGATTGTCTCGTTTACACTTCTACATCTCAATTTCTCACTTTGGTTTGACTTATTCTTCTTATTCTTGGTGTTAGAATTGACGGTGATGCAAAAGATGGAGTCAGTTGATATGATACTAAAATAATTTGCAGTTGGTAAGAATTAAATTCTTGATTTTTGTCGCAATTATGCATTGAATTTTTATGAGATAT
>NW_025852993.1:0-6897 GCF_002878395.1 Capsicum annuum | reverse complement strand
GTGTGATATAGACAGTCTATCCTAATGTAAGTATCATTGACTGTCTTAATAACTCGAACACACGATCCATAAGTCACAATAATACAACTTCGTCATTACTACAAAACTTTTAGTCTAATTAGTAAAATTAAGGTATATATCTAAAGAGTGTGATACAGACAACCTATCCTGATATAAGTATTAGTGATTACTTTAATGACTCAAACACACAATCCATTGATCACAAGAAGACAACTTTAGCATTACTATAAAACTTTCAATCTAATTAGTAAAATTAAGGTATATACTCAAAGAGTATAATATAGACAGTCTACCCTAATATAAGTATTAGTGACTGTTTTAATGACTCGAATACACAATTCATATATTACAAACAAATAACTTTATAGTTACTGCAAAACTTTCAGTCTAATTAATAAAATTAAGGGATGTATGTAACTTTTTTTCCTTGATACCTGAAGACAATTTATCATTACTACAAAACTTTCAATCTAATTAGCAAAATGAAGTTATTTATCCAAAGAGTGATATAGACAGCCTAATATAAGTATCAGTGACTTTTTTTTTACTCGAACACACAATCTATAGCTAGGTCACAAGAAGACAATTTATCGTTACTACAAAACTTTCAATCTAATTAGTAAAGTTATACATCCAAAGAGTGTGATATAGTAAAGTCTACCCTAATGTAAGTATCAGTGACTGCTTTAATATCTCGAAACACAATCCATAAGTCACAAGAAGACAACTTTATCGTTGCTACAAAACTTTCAATCCAATTAGTAAAATTAAGATATACACACAAAGAGTGTGATACAAACAGTCTATCCTAATGTAAATATTAGTAATTGTTTTTTTAACTCGAACACACAATCTATAGGTTATAAGAAAACAACTTTATTGTTACTATGAAACTTTCAATCCAATTAGTAAAATTAAGATATATACTCAAAGAGTGTGATATAAACAGTCTACCCTAGTGTGAGTATTAGTGGCTGCTTTAATGACACAAACACACAATTTATATATTACAAAAAAATAATTTTATCGTTACTGCAAAACTTTCAGTCTATCTAATGAAATTAAGGTATGTATGTACCTTTTTTTCCTTGATACCTGAAAGAATCTCAGATAGTAAACCTTCACAGGGCTTCCAATTATCAAGACTCAACCCTTTGTACTTCTTTCCCATCATCAATCGACTTCACATCATATTATATGAAAAATAAAATAAAAGAATATTATTGTAAATTAATATCATCAATAATAAAGACACAAGTGAGATGTTAGATATATAAAGTGCAATTACGATACATATTGTGAATTTTGACTTCATAGACCTAACAGACTTATCCCTCGATCGACCCTAAAAGTTATACACCCTTTAGGATCTCATGAGCACCATATTCTTATATCATAATTAACACACCCTAAGTCTATAGTCGGCACGTATTGTCCATTTTGATCCACAAAAAGTCACATATCTGTTCCTCGACTACACCATTATATAACACAAAAACACGCATATGTACTACTATCTGAAATTTCTTTACTTTCCTCTCTCATTCTGATATACAATTGGCCTATAGCATAACATGCACTGTCCTTTTAATAAACTTGCTAGCCTAATAGTATCTTTCTCCTCAATCTACCCACCCTCATTAACCCGTCATCCATCATAAACGTCATATAATAAAACAAATGTCACATATTTTAATAATTAATACATTTTAAAATAATATCAGTCTAGATATAAAGAAGACAATATTTAAAGAAAAACTTACGCACGCATCTGTCGCAGCATTGCAAATTCATTTTTTAACACCCTCACCGCAGGTTGAGGCCAGTAATTCTTGTTTAACACAATGAACATTTTTTAAATTAATTAATTGAAAATAATTAAATTCAGAAAAAAATAATTTTATTTAAATAAATAATTAGTAAATTAATTTATGTGAGGAAAAAGTGTGATAATTTAGTAGTTAATACCTCAGCCCTTGTTACCTCAGAAGATCCCTCAACGTCATTGTATTTTGCCAAGATCTGTTCCATCCTTCACAAAAATAAAAATAAAAAATAAGTTATAAATAATAACAATTAGAAAAACATACTAAAAGAATTTAACTTGTATATGCATTCATCATTCAATAATATAATATATTAAAACAATTCTAAAATAATAGAATATATTTTAAAATAGTTCATGTTTATTTGTCTCTGGGAATAACGAGATCAAGTTGGTAAGGATTAACGTTTCATTTCTGTTGGGATCCTTACACAAATAGCCGATTCAATTTATTGGTTACGTTTCTAGTTGGTATATATCACTGAAACATAGTATAAATGAATTCTACATATAATTTATATCGGTTAATTTAAGTAATTGAGTATCCGACTATTTTGGTTAGGTCGTTATTTCTATTTCTATGGTTGACCATCTTAGAAGCCCCAATAAAGTTTGATCTGGGCCGATCTATATTTTGTTGTCTTTTTCATCACTTTATTTTTGTAAACCCAACCTATTGCTCATGGCCCAAACACAACAACAATTCATGTAGTATTCGCGAACTCTGGAAAAATACGTCACCTAAACATTTTTAAGTTATTAAACGCCTATAGCAACAACAACTCAGTGTAATTTCACAACTGAAATCTGGAAAGGGTGAGGCATGTCAGTCATTACCGTACCTCTATAGGGGTAGAGAGGTCATTTCTCATAGACTCTCGACTCATCAGAAACATTATTCAAGACAGATCTAAAAATTAAGGGTAAAAAGTTTTTAAGCACAATGAATCCATCTATTATTTCTATCATTTGGTATTCAAAACTCATTTGTCCAACTATATCATATATATCGCAAAGCGGCATAGGGCCTACTTAAGATTTAAAAGAAATACTCCATATCAAAATTTCTCCAACCCCCTTATTCTATCCTGAAGGATCTATCTGTCTACCAAAAAATTTTACACATCATGACAACAAAAGATTTGCGCCGCCTAGGGTTTATTTAAGAGACAAGGGCTCCCAATAAGAAAGTTTTTCATTTCATGATTCGGACCTGAAGAATCTATCAATCTACTAACAAAATTTTATCACACGAACATGAGAACAACATTAAGAAAATCAAAGAAGCATATATACAAATACTACATATCCCCTCATTCGATCTTGAAAGATCTATTTGTCGACCAAAAAATTTTACACATACACATCATAACAACAAAAGATTAATTCGCGCCGCCCAAGGTTTATTTAAGAGATCAAAATGGTTCCCTATAAGAAAGTTCTTCATTTGGAGATTCGAATCTAAAGAATCTATCGATCTACTTACAAGATTTTATCACACAAACATGATAACAACATTAAGAAAATCAAAGAAGTATACAAATATACAAAAAATAACCAATCAAAAAGGGAAAACAAATCAAGTATACATACATAAAACAAGTTTATAATTTATTTTTATTTAAAACAATAAAATGAATTAATTTATTAAAATTTACCTATTATTAGAAGAATATTCATACAATTTTCCTGTAGATGAATAAACAATAGTAGCAATTTGAGCATCACATAAAATGGATAACTCATTTGCTTTTTTCACAAAACCTTGTCTCCTTTTGGAGAAAGTGACATCTCTATATTGTGAGTTCTCAATTTTGTTCATCTCAATTTTTCTTCTCACCATTTTCAATATGTGAAAAAAATGAGTTATTGGTGATGAACTTATGAAAGAAAAAATGTGTTTATATAGATATATTGAATGCTTGAAGGTACGTTTTCTAAAATAAGGTATGTTTAGATTTTAGAATTTAGGTAATAAATTTAGGACTTTTCTTGCACATGCTGTTTATGCCAGATCGGATTATCTGATCATGGTTAATTTCCAAATTCTAGTGTTAGTACATATCGGTTAAACATGGTTTAGAAAACAAAATATATATGTTAAGCATGTAACGGTGTTTATGTCAGATAGGATTATCTGTTCATGGTTAAGTTAAAAATTCTAGTGTTATTACATGTCGGTTAACCATGATTTATAAAAGAGAATATATATGGTAAGCATGTAACAATGTTTATGTTAGATAGGATTATATGTTCATGGTTAAGTTAAAAATTCTAGTGTTAGTACATGTCGGTTAACCATGGTTTAGAAAAGAGAATATATATGTTAAGCATGTAACGGTGTTTATGTCAAATTGGATTATCTGATCATGGTTAAGTTAAAAATTCTAGTGTCAGCACATGTCGGTTAACCATGGTTTTAGAAAAGAGAATATATATGTTAAGCTTGTAACGGTGTTTATGTCAGATCAGATTATCTGTTCATGGTTAAGTTAAAAATTCTAGTGTTAGTACATGTCGGTTAACCATGGTTTAGAAAAGAGAATATATATGTTAAGCATGTAACGGTGTTTATGTCAGATAGGATTATCTTTTTATGGTTTATGTCATCATTTTCGAGGATTGGATTGTGTGAAAGATATTTAGTGTCTTTTGTGATACTTTAGATAAAGTTGACTGACTTTCTTGATGCGAAAAATGATTTAGTAATTATGGTGCAATATAGTAAAACCCTAGTTGTTGTTTGATCTTGTAGACTAGTATTAAGTTGTAAAATACTAGTTTGAGAGACTTACGGATTTCTCCTTAGAGAAGCGAGTCTGAAGCAACTGCAACGTTTGTTATGTTCGTTGGATATCTGCAAGAAGTGAATGAATTCTCTTCATCCATAACCTAGATATTCTCGAGTAGACCCTTGACGTCATATTATTGGTCAAGAAAACTTTTTTTTTCAACATCGTAATAGTGTATTTATACGATATAAGTAGTGTTTAAGAGAACGATAAGATCATAGACTAACAAATAACACACTTTATAGATGAACTTGACCCTATAAGTGTGTATATTGTATGTATATTATATGTACAGGACATTATATATTTTGGTATAGGTATACACAACTTATACATTTTTAATAATTTAAGCCCATTTTTCTTACAACTCAGACTTTTCAAAAGTATCTTCACGAATAACGATCGTAGCGGATCCTTAAAGTAATTCATTCTTAAAGAATCTGACATGGATACAACAATAACTTTTAGAAAGTCCGAGCAACATAGATCGTCAGAAAAATATTTATTGACTTCTTGATATTCAGATGAAATTGGGCGACTTTTCATTTCAAAAATAGTTTAGTGATCACTCTAGTTAGGGGATTTTCCTTTTATGGAATGCTTCTAACAAAGTCATGTTTGGATCAACATTTATACATCGTTAGAGTAGTAAGTAGTCCTTCATATTTAGTCAAAAATTTCGAGTTAGAGCTCTGTTAGGTATGAAGTTGTCTTTATAGATAGCGCTATGCCCCCAATATAGGTTGTTCTATCGCAACTTCGAATTTAATTGAGCTCTGATGCTAATACTGAACGGTATAATAATGGATGAGAAGCCGATTTTTTAATCCAATTGCTACATTTTCATTTTATACTTCTAAAATTCATTTCCACCTTTCAAATTATGTTTCAATGAAATGGTTGTGATCCCTTCGCCGTCACTAAAACTGTGATTACATAATTATAAATTTATTCCTCTCGAGTGAAATTAAAACTTAAAGTACATAATATTCTCAAAAAGATAGACAAGAAGGGTTGAGATAAATTATTTTTTTCATAAAAGAAAAAGATTAATCGCACAACTAAAATTTGAATATTAATTGCATAAAGGGAAAAAAGAATTGTCTACAATTGATATTCTTTTTCCTTTTATTAATAAGATAAAAATTGATTTAAGTTTTTTATTTCCACTTTCCATGGCATTGCAAAATAGAAAAATTTAAATTATATTAAATCTTGTTTGTTTAATGGTGAATTTCTTTGGGATTACTTGAAGATTAACAACTTTTTTTAAAATTGTAATCAAACCGTAAGTCAAACATATATTAAATGTAGATTATAGGTAAAATAAAAGATTTGTGTAATCACATTATATGTTTTTACTTCCACAATTATAAGGTTTGACCACAAACCTTAAAATTAATGTAACTGTCCAGAACCTTACTTTCTAATCCATCAATTAGTGGTAAATTTCTTTAGGGGTGATTAATTAAAGATTAGCATTATTTTTTCTGAATTGTAATCAAACAGTAAGTCAAGTAAGTCAAACTTATATTAATTTTAGATTATAGGTACAATAAAGATTTGCGCAGTCAAATTATAAATATATATCTTTACTTCTACAATTATAAGGTTGGACCACAAACCTTAAAATTAACATAATTGTCCAAAACCTCACTCTCTAATAGTGGTAAATTTCTTTTGGGGTGATTAATTCAATGTTAACATTATTTTTTCTGAATTGTAATCAAACCGCAAGTCAAACATATTTTATTTTTAATAATATGTACAATAAAGGATTTGTCCAATCAGATTATATGTCTTTACTTTCACAATTATAAGATTTGACCTTAAAATTAGTGTAACTGTCCAAAATCTCACTCTCTCAACTGATCTAGTGTCCCCTTATTTTATTGTGGCGCGGGCACCCTTATTACTTGAAACAGGTTAATTAATAAAAAAATATTTTTTTTTTAGTTAACGACTGTCTAATTTATGTTCAAATTTTACATCAATAGTTAACGATCATATACCTTCTTAGAATAATAAGAATTTTTTTTATTTTTAAAAAAGGGAAGGTAATTGTAAATAGTTTGGATGATTTATTTTTTGTTTTATTTTTGTAATATGAAGTTAGAAATTATTGAAACTTGAAAATATGTATAATTGTTATTGTTGATGACTAATAAAGAGGTTTGATTATATTGTAATTTCTTGACAGGTTTAACTCCAAATATCTTGAAACTCACGTGATATTCAATATACGCCAATATAAGAAAT
>NW_025852992.1:181707-188767 GCF_002878395.1 Capsicum annuum | reverse complement strand
TGTGCATTCTAGGCCAATAAAATTGTTCTTCCAAAATTCTGAGGGTCCTCTCGACCCCAAAATGGCCCATTAGACCGCCATTGTGTGCTTCCCTCACAAACAATTCTCTCCATGAACTTGAGGGAACACACAATCGTCTACCCTTAAATAAGTATCCATCAAAATTTGGTATAAGGATGGGAACCCCTATCCGTAACCCACCTATCCCTATCCAACTCTTCACTTTCCCTATAGATAGGAGCGAAGTGAGGGTCCTCGGGATATAAAGACTTGAGGCTTTCAAACCCCATCAACTTAGATAACAAAGTAGAAACAAGCACATGTTTTCGGGACAAAGCATCAGCAACCACATTTTCTTTACCCTTCTTGTATTGAATAACATAAGGGAAAGTTTTAAGAAATTCAATCCATTTGGCATGCCGCCGGTTAAGCTTGTCTTGTGCTCGTAGATGCTTCAAGGACTCATGATCCGTTCGGATCACGAATTCTTTAGGCCACAAATAATGTTGCCAAGTGGACAAGGCTCTAATCAAGGCATACAACTCTAAATCATACGTAGAGTAGTTTAGAGTTGCTCCTCTGAGATTTTCGCTAAAGTAGGCAATAGGCTTCAATTCTTGCATTAAAACCACACCTATGCTGACTTTGCTAGTGTCACATTCAACCTCAAAAGTCTTGTCAAAATTCGGTAATTGTAGCAAAGGGGTCGAGAGGAGCATAGCTTTCAAGTCCTCGAATGCCTTAGCTTGTTCATTTCCCCACTTGAAAGGTTGATCCTTTTTAATCACTTCGGTCAAGGGGGAGGCATGGTGCTAAATCCTTTAACAAAACATCTATAAAAACTAGCCAACCCGTGGAAGCTTCTCATAATGGCGTCAATATTAGATTCATCCACTTTGACCCCTCTTGAGCTCACCACAAACCCAAGAAATGCAACCTCATGGACACCAAAAGAACACTTTTCTAGATTGGCATATAACCTCTCCTTTCAGAGGACATCAAACACACATTGTAAATGTTTTACATGCTCATCTAAGGACTTACTATACACCAACACATCATCAAAGTAAACAACAACAAACTTTCCTATAAATGGCTTCATCACATGATTCATTAGCCTCATAAAAGTACTTGGAGCATTTGTTAGGCCGAGTGGCATAACCATTCATTCATAGAGACCGAATTTGGTCTTGAAGGCAGTTTTCCATTCATCAACCGGTTGCATACGAATTTGGTGATAGCCACTCCTTAAATCAATTTTAGAAAACAAACACGAATCATTCAGTTCATCAAGCATATCATCTAGCCTAGGAATAGGGTGACAATATTTTACTATTATCTTGTTGATGGCTCGGCAATCAACACACATACGCCAAGTTTCGTCTTTCTTGGGCACTAGTAGCATCGGGACCGCACAAGGGATCATACTCTCCTTGATATACCCTTTGTTGAGGAGTTCCTTAACTTGGCATTACCCCCTCGGTATCCGTCGGGTTGCTCCTATAAGCCGATTTTTTGGGAAATTATGAACCCGGCACAAAATCTATTTGATGCTCAATTCCCCAAAATGGGGGAAATTCTTGTGGTAATTCCTTCAGGAAGACATCTTCATAATCCTGCACAATATAAGAAATAGGAGGAGAAATGGAAACGTTAGTGGGGTTAGTATTAAAATAATGAGCCAAGAGGAGCATTGGAGTGTCCTCGTCATGATCCATAAATAGTTATTTCCTCCTAGACATCATCACCACACTCCCTTGCCGCTTATAAATTAAGAGCTCCTCAGTTTCTCCTACTCTCTTACCCTTGGATTCTATTTTTTTCCCTTACTCTCGGCCTTCTTTCCCTTTTCCCTCAAGCTCGTATATTTTGGTGTAATTCATTCACTTGGGAAGGCAATAATGGATGAAGAGCGACCTTTCGACCATCCTTCTTAAGTGTATATCGATTGGACCTTCCATCATATTTGGTTGACCTATCGTATTGCCAAGGTCTTTCTTATAAAAAGTGATAAGCTTGCATTGGTATCACGTCACAAAGCACCTCGTCATAGTAGTTGGCTACCTTAAAACGTATCACGCATTGCCTTGTGACCTTTAACTCGCCTCATTCATTCAACCATTGCAACTTGTAAGGACTAGTGTGAGCTATAGTCGACAATTTCAAGAAGTTCACCATTGCAACACTAACCACATACAAATTCTACTATCTATCACCATAGTGCACACACTTCCCTTCACAATATATTTAGTATGGAATAGATTCTCCCATTTGCTAGGATCATCTATTGCCTTACTAATCATGGCATGCCTAACTCCAAAGTTTGGAACCACACACTCTCCTTCTTGCGGATATGCATCCTCACAATCATCATCATCATCATCATCATGTGGCTCATTTTCAGCTTTCTCTCCATCTTGAGGCTTGGCCTCATTCTCTTCATTTTCAAGACCCACTTTCTCACCAAGGTAATAACATCTCTCTTCCCTTAGGATCACATTGTATTGGTTTGGACATTCATTGGCTTTATGTCCCCAACCTTGGCACTTGAAACATTGGAACCCCTTAGGATTAGGATACTTGTGAGCCTCTTGCCTTGGTGGAGTAGTGGTGGGTTGATCTTTGTTTTTGTGCCAACCCATGGTGGAGGAAGCAACCTCTTTACCCCTCGGCCAACCCGAGGGTGCTTAACCCTTGGCTTTGTAACTTGTTCTTTCCTTAAGTTCTCTTTTAATTTCAATGGCCGCTTGAAAGATGCCTTCAACGGTATCAAATTTATGGAGAGTCAAGTAAGTACCAATCTCCTTATTCAACCCATACTTGAACCGAATGATGTCATGGCCGATTTGTTCTCCCCGATGGTCAAGCTTCAATAGGAGTTGTTGAAACTCATCATAGTATTCCATAACACTTCGATTCCCTTGTCGCAAGTTGTACACCTCTCAAGAATATCATGATGATAAATTTTGGGAAGGTACCGTTGCCTCATTAGATACCTTAACCGAAACCATGGTGGTGGTTTCCCATCTATCAACTCATTTCCCTAACACTTGGTGTATTCCCACCAAGTGTTAGCATAGCCTTCAAAGTGGGCTATGGCATAACAACTCTTTTTCTCCTCCGAAATATCATTCACTTGGAATACCTTGTCACACGCCGATTCCCAAGCGAGATACACCTCGGGTTCACTTTCACCCTTAAAGATAGGTAGACTCAATTTGATGGTATTGATGCCCACGTCTCTCTCTAGGTGTTGGTTTCCCCTTTCTCCATACCCTCGGTATCTCATTGGATCCACACGACCCTCTCGCATCTTCTCTTCCTTCATGTAGGCATCGTCAAAGGCTTCATACCCTTTATAATCCCCTCTACCATATTCCTCAAGGTGGATGGGATGGTTTTAGACATTTGGAACTTGATTTGGAGGAATTAGATTTTGGGGAGGTGGTGGTCTTTGGTTTAGTGGAGCTTGGAAAGAGGGGTTCGGGTTTTGTGGAGGCATTTGACGTCCGAGTACCTCTTGCGGAACTTGAGGAATTTGGGAATGGGTTGGTCTATTGGAGTCTCGATTTAAAATGTTATGAGTGGTTTGGCTTGCGGCATTTAGGGGAGCTAGTGAAGAAATTGGCAATTGTGGCCATATTTTGGGAGTAACGGTGGCGAAGGAATTTCTATCATGTCCTCTTGATAAAACATTTCGAGGAGTGGAAGGATGAGAGTTCCTTTGACTCTCCACTTATTCTAACATCCCACTAATAGTCATCACTTCTCCCCTTATGGGTCCCACTTCCGTACTTAATTTTTCAAGAGCTCGGGTCATAGCCTCAAGAGTGACCCTCATATTCTCCATTTCATTAGAATCCACGGTTTGAGACGTGGTTCCCTCCATTGTCAATGTATCACCTACACAAACAACAAACAAGTTAGTTAAAATCCCTTTTCTCACTTACACTCTTTCGGTTCACTCACACTTGAGCTCCACAAGTGTTGTAGATTGGCTAGTTGAATCCTTAAGGTATGAGTATGCTATAGTCCGAAGTGGATTTTTGTTGTAAACTCAAATAATTCTCGTAAGACTATATCCAAGAGTTACAACGTATTCAAATGACAAAAGCATATAAATAAACGTTGACGCGAATACAAAGCTTCAAAGGACTAATTAACAAGCTAGTAGGAATGTACTAGGTTGTCAATTAGTGTTCGAACCAACAAACGAAACTAAGAAACAATAAAATGAAACTAAGAAATCTAAAATTTGAACTCAAAATATTGTGTGAACATTAATTTAGTAATGTGGCAGTCCACTATTGACCTCGGTTTTGTCAGAATTTTACTCTCCAATTTCAAGTCTTGACCAATCTACAATTTGGAAATGGTGGAATTGGTTAATGGAGGGAAATTTGGTCTTGAAACTTCCTTTTCAAGTTCAAAACAAGACTTGACCTTCTTGGTACTTTCTCCTTGAAACAAGGTTATTAAATCAAGGAAAGTAGGTGAAAAGTGGTTGTCAAGTCTTTTGAGTGATGTAATCAAGTCTTTCATCAACAAATACTACAACTTGGTGTTTCACCTTTTGTGGATCTAATGTTCACCTTTTGTTTTAACAAAGATGAAAAGGGGAAGAACAACAATAACACAATAACAACACCAAGAACAACCAACAACAACCACGGCCAAAACAATCCACTACAACAACAATGTTCAACAATGGACAGCCAAGTTCAAGTTCACAATAACAACATCAATTTTTAGAGCTCAAATCTAGATCGACTCAAAGTGTTAGTGAAAAAGAGAACTAACACTAGAAAAAACACTCAAGACAATTAAAAATCTTGCCAAGACACAACAAGAATACAATTTTTTGCCAAGAACACAACAACGGACAGATTTGACTGTTTCTAGAATTTTTCAGTTTTCAGTTCTTTTTTTTGTAGTTTTCAAATCCCAAGCCCAAGATTGATCTTGTTAAAACAAAATTAAAGATGGCTTTGATACCAAATGATACAAAAGTGAGTGTGTATCAAGAGAGTCAAGCCAACACAAGAATAACAAGATGAACAACAACAATGCTAGTGAATCGAAATAGGCCACACACGACTTCACTAGACTTCAAGGTTTACAAAAATGACAAGATGATAGAGATTACAATAACAACAACAAGAGCAATAAATGGCATCAACTATAGTGAATCGAAAATAGCCCCACACGGCTTCACTATGTTACCACACAAACAACAAGATTACAAAATTAAAGATAGTAACTTGACATACAATATTCAAGAATCTAAGAACCCTAACAACATGAAAGGACCGTAAGATTAAAGAATATTATCACCAAGCTCTTACTTGTACCAAGAGGAACTCAATGACCTCAAGATCCTAGTTTCTAGCCAAGATTCAACCCAAGTGTCACTCCAATTGGGAATTTCGGTTTTGAGCTTCTTCAATGAAAGAGAAAAGTTCAAAATATTACAAGTCTTGTGTTCTCAAAATATCATGAATGAACTACCACAAGAATAGCCCTAACAAATGACTTATATAGTCAATTACAAAGGAGGGACAAAAGACCAAAATACCCTTGGCATTAAGTGGGTGGGTTTGGGGTGTTTTATTTAGCCTCTTCACATTTTAATAAGTATAGGCCCTTGGATGGTCTCACAAGGGCCTCACACAAGGCCAAGGATATGAACAAGGCTTGGAGTCGTTGCAACTCACGCACTTGGCTTCGTGTGAAAGGTCTCGAGCTAGGAATTCTCGTATCAGTTTGGATAGTTCTGGTTGTTCAGAAAAGACACACTATTTTGAATGGACAGAAATGACTATTCAAAAAAGATACACCTTTTCGATGAATTATTGGCACCTTTCGAAAGGGGCACTTCATGACTATATAAGCCTGCATTTTTTCACAGGTTTAATAACAAAAATTTTTTTATTTACAAACACTTCTTGTCTTCTAAAATACTCTGTGTGATCATCTCCCATTGAGTGAGTTAGAATAGAATTCGATCATTTGAGGTACTGCTACTATCGGATTTTTAAGCCATTTTATCCTAAGAGGAAAATTCTGCAACCTAGAATACTTAAGGGGAATTATTTCCTTAAGGACACTCTGTGAATTCGAAGGACTTGTCTTATTTTGATTCATCTATTTTTTAAAAAAAAATACAGAATAACACACTTCTTTGAAAGGCCATTTTGACCTTATATTAAAGGTGTTGAAAAAATTTATAAGTGTTCTTGAAACGTCTTGAATTTGCGTTGAAGTTTACTGAACTAATATATAGATTTTGTGTACCCAAAACAACAGTTTTTATTTTAATACTTACACAATTTAATTTTTTTAAAAGTGAGATGTATGTTTCAATACAACTTTAACTTCTGAACTATTATTTCTTAGATGTAACTTTATATACTCAAATATTGCTTTATTAATCATGTTCAAATGCTTATGAAGTTCTTGAACAAAATTTACTGTGAATTTTCTATATGAAATTGTTTGACAGAGGTATTACAAATGAACTGCTCCTCAGTGGAGGAGTAGCCTTGGTCCACTTCGATCAACTTGCTTAATTTTATAAGTTGTTACCTATTGTAGGACCTTCATTCCCCAAGCAAATGCAGTGGCATTTGACCATAGATTTAAAATATTTCTCACTTTATTAAAAAAAATTGAAGTTGAAGTTTAAGATAAGAGTTTTGAAGAATCTAATCAAACACTTAATTTGCAGGATCATTAAATTCATTTTACTAGTAAGAAAATGTAATCACATACAAAGACAAGCAACATCATATTATGTCTCATTCTAAAATCGTATTCATTACAGAAGATTGCTTCAAACGTTGGTGGAGATAACTTTGATCTTTATAAAAATGTTCTCACTAAGGTTCTTCACACAAGAAGAAGAGAGTTATTTCTTGGAGGTGGAGAGACGGGGGTTAAGAAAAAACAAAATGAACATACCTTTTTTTGTATGTATTCTATTTTTATCTTTTTTGAAGAAGCACATTTTTTCATCAGATAATTTCCCAACGGACATAACTCGTCTCTTTTATTAATTACT
>NW_025852992.1:174110-178707 GCF_002878395.1 Capsicum annuum | reverse complement strand
TAAAGGATTGGTGACATTGACCAACAGATAGGGTCAAACATCATTAGGAAACTTGATTAAGTTAATTGTGGACTTGATTAATATTTTAAAAACTTTTTAATCTTTTCAAAAATATAAATCAACCCAACCCACTCCCCTCTTCAATCCAAATCAACCACTCTCTCCTCTCTCTCGATAGCTTCTCTCAACTTTCTCCCAACGAACAGTTCTGCAAAATTTCTCTTTTCAACCCCCGATAAATTCTACCTCTGATGACAAATAGTTGGGCTTTGAGTTCCCCTCTTCAATTCAATCAACCTATCTCTCAACTTTTTCCCAACCAACTGTTCTGCAAATTTCTCATTTCAATCCTCGAAGACTTCAACATCCGACTACAAATAGTTGGGCTTTGATTTCTTTTCGAATTTAATCTTCAATCGACGTGACAGCTTTGCTCTCTGGCCACAACAGCTTCGAATTCTTTATCGTTCCTTTTCTTCTTTCACAGGTAAAAATTTATGGCCTTTTTAGTTTTGAAGAAAATGAGGAACTTGAGCCAACTTCTCTTATAGTATTGGTTAACAATTTTAATATTTGTTACACTAATTTAAAATGCGGTCTGAATAAAATCCTAATTTCTGATATTTCTTCTCTTCTCTTTTCAAAGTGAATTATGATATTTTGTTGTTTGTTGCATTTTCTTAAAGTTTTTTTTTATTGTTTGTGTTTATAAAAACAAAATTACAATTTGGTTTGATTTGTTCTGTTCTTGTTCTTGGTAAAAATGGTGAAATTGCTGTTTTTTGTTGAACAAAATTATGCTATTATTTTTTGTTTCCTCCGACAGATTACCCATCTAGTACAACTATTAACCATCTGATGCAACAGATGTATCATATGATGGGACAAATCAACCATCTGATGCACCAGAGGAACTATCAGATTACAATTCTGATGCAACGGATTAATAATCTGATGCAACAGATTAATTATTTGATGCAACAGCTTTACCATATGTTTCAATAGATTAAGTATCGGATAAAAAAATTTGATGCAACTAATTAACCATCTGGTGCAATGAAAGAACCATCAGATTAATGATTTGATGCAACAGATGAACCTCCTGTTGGATAAAATCCTATCAACTTTTCCTACAGAAAATATCCAAGACTTGATTTTTTTAAATGATCATTCATATGCCGCGATAGACGACCCTATGTTGGAAGAAATCTAAATAATATTGACTGTTGATAACTGTTCCAACAGATCACTCATGTGTTGCAGCAGATGTGTGACCTATTGCATAGACCATTCATATTTCTCAATAGATGAGTGATCTATTTTGTATTGTCACAATAGATTACTCAGTCGTTGTTGCAGGTTAGTTAACTATTCTGACAGATCACTTCTATGTTGCAATAGATGTGTGATCTGTTGCATAAACCATTCATTTTTCTCAACAGATGAGTGATATGTTTTGTATTATTGCAACAAATTATTTAACCGTTGCTACGAATTATTTAACTGTTTCAATAGATCACTTATATGTTGCAACAGATGATGTCACAACAGTTGTGTGATCTGTTGACCAGACCATTCATCTGTCTTAAAAGATGAGTGAATATTTTGTATTGTTGCAACAGATTACTCATCCGCTGCAATAGTTTAGTTATATGCTGCAATAGATATACTACCTGGTGCAACAGATCGGTGATCTGTTGCAACTATTATTTTACTGTTTTGATTGTTTGATTTACCGTTATCCTTTTTTAAAGATGCATTAATCAACAATAATACATTATTTCATATTCCTGTTAATTTTAGATAATATGGCTCCCAAAAGAACAGAAACCGAATCAAGTCCAAGTAAAGGAGTAAGTGAAGCAGCTAGGCTACATCCACCACTCTATAAGCTTGCTTTACAAGCATTATCTCAATCGAGAGCAGAATATGATGAACACGGGGAGGAGGAATATTTCAAAAGAGATGATGCAGATGCTAATGGCCCTTCCACCGAAGAGCTGGTCAAAGCCTTCAACATTGATCGTTATCCTCTGAGAATACAGTGCGATGGTGACGCAGATTTAACGGGTGTAACGCCCCAAAAATGGATCCCGAGATATCACACGGTGCTTAAGGCTACAAGTATCCCCAAGCTAACCCTTTAAGCCTACTAACATAATTAAACACTTAAATGAAGATGTTGAAAGCAATATCATGAAAACCCATCGTATCAAGTCTAACTGAAATGCGGATAAGTACTGTAAAAGTAACAAAATACGGGATATCTGACAGTTTTGAAAAATCCAGCCTAACAAGCCTCTACTACTCAATGTACTATTGAGCCATTGGGACAGGCCCTAACTGACTCGAACTCAAAGAAACAAAAGTAATCAACTCATAATGAAACTGAAAGTCTGAATAACATGTCCTTGAATCATGAGGACTCACTACTGCAGAAGATGTAGATCAATGTGCTCGGGAATCACTATCGAGGCAGGGACTGGGTACCTGAACCTACATTACGAGAAAATGTATCCCACATATGAATATGTGGGTTAGTACCACGGAAAATGTACCGAGTACATGGGGGTGTATGCAATTTCGATAATCAAATATCAAAAATTTTATAAGAAACATGCATGCTGATAAAAATGACTCACTTAGCTTGAATTAAACCATCATAATCATGGATGAATAATACATGTAATATAAAACAAGTGAGTCATTACAATAAATTCTCAATTCACTTTCTTCTCGATTTCAAACTTATAAAGTAATCAAGTCTTAAAACAGCTCTCCTTAGAGCATACATTTTAATCTTTCGAAAATAAGAAACTTTCTCAGAAATCATAATTTTTCAAACCATACACACTTATCTTAGATAGAGTAGAGACACACTATGGGAGTTTCTCATAACCGACATAAACCATGTGAGCTACATGGAGTCCAACGTCCAACCCACGTTGGGGAGAGTCGTCCTATCCTTGCCATTGGAGTAGGACTTTGATAATTCATTCATTCACTAGTGATCACTATATTAGCCTCAGGCTCACATCCTATGGGGGCACATATTTCTAGGGAAGTACCACACTTCCCACTTGGTGCTAAATACTACTCCCGGACTTAGCTCAGAATTTTAAAAGACAATCCACCTTACACAATTGCATACTTTGCATTGGGAGCCAATATGCTACCCCTTTTTATCATAATTCAATCAAATGGTGTGGATTTCTTTTCTCACTTGGGTTCAAAATCAACTCTTTCACGACCAAAAAGGTCAAATCTTTCTACATCATGTTAATTCATTCAATTCTCAATATGCTTATAACACGTAATTTCTCAAAAATAACAATCTCAAATAGGGTTCAAAGACCCATATATCAATATCACAATAAAACCTTCAAGATTTATGCTTTATGTTGTAGACATATATATAAATCACTTCAAATCTGACAAGTTCAGCTTTATGTATAACCATATCAACATTCTCATGAAAACAATATAAGATATAAATTCATACTTTAAATTCATAGGAAAACATATAAAATCATGTATCTTCGAAAAAGGAAACCAACTTTGGGCACAAGAACGAAAGGGAATTCTTGTTGAAAAACCCCACATACCTTTATGGTAACGAAATTGTTGAAAGATTGGACCTTCAATCTTGATTGTGCAACCCTTGTTGTTTTGCTCCTATCGTGCTCTTGAATGATGTGCTTAAATTGATAATAGGGTTATGATGTGATTAGGAACAGTTAAATTCATAAGGTTAAGTTTAGGGATGTGTAAGAAGTGTTAAAAGACTTATTTGCCCTCGAAATAACTCAAGAACAGAGTGTTTTCATTGCTGGAATCCTAAGTATGCGTCGCACACCTTATCGCATAAGCTAGGCTGTGCGCCGCACACCTTATCGCACAAGCTAAGGTATGCGTCACACACCTTATGGCACACTTTAGGGTGTGCGCCGCACAACCTATGGTACACCCATTCCAGTAGCTACGTGTGATTGGTTAGGTGACGCACTCCACTTTGCAAAGTCATAACTTCTTGATCGGGTGTCGGATTTTGGTAAAATTGGTATCATTGGAAAGCTAATCCGATTCTCTACCATTTGGTGGTCTAAATATACAAAAATACCACATATTCATCAAGTTATTCTCGTTCAAAGATGACCCTTGAGAAATAAAACACTAAAAATTGATGGATTCAAAAACTCTTAGCTTGCATTACCTTAAGTGACTCATATGAATACATTTAACACATCATAAGCTTTCTTCTCACTAGGATACTCATGGTAATTCATGTGCTCAAATATGAATTACAGGATAGGAGGTTTCACATGCAGGAACAACAGTTCATGTTCTAGCTTAGAAATATATGGGGTATTACAATATCTCCCCCTTGGGGACATTCGTCCTCGAATAGCACTCGATAGGCTAAGAATACGAAGAAAACTAAGGGTACACAACTGAAACATCTTGCTAAACAGATTCTACTTCGGGGGTTTATGGTTTCTGTTTGAAGTTATTGATTAGGAAATATATATTGAGTTGGTGTTCTTGGATTTAAATCTATTCAGATCGTAATTCGAGATATCGAGTTGGTCGGGTTGTT
>NW_025852992.1:158834-171110 GCF_002878395.1 Capsicum annuum | reverse complement strand
CTTGAGCCAACTTCTCTTATAGTATTGGTTAACAATTTTAATATTTGTTACACTAATTTGAAATGCGGTCTGAATAAAATCCTAATTTCTGATATTTCTTCTCTTCTCTTTTCAAAGTGAATTATGATATTTTGTTGTTTGTTGCATTTTCTTAAAGTTTTTTTTTATTGTTTATGTTTATAAAAACAAAATTACAATTTGGTTTGATTTGTTCTGTTCTTGTTCTTGGTAAAAATGGTGAAATTGCTGTTTTTTGTTGAACAAAATTGTGCTATTATTTTTTGTTTCCTCCGACAGATTACCCATCTAGTACAACTATTAACCATCTGATGTAACAGATGTATCATATGATGGGACAAATCAACCATCTGATGCACTAGAGGATGATTTGGAATTACCCTGAACTAACATACTCCCCCCAGCGGAATCAAGCATTCTAACACCCATCCTAGCCAAACAATGCATATCATGAGCCAACTCTTTCTTACCTTCCTCAACATGTGAAACAATACCCATGGACATCCTGCTAAGGGCATCTGCCACTACATTGGCCTTGCCCGGATGATACAACACGCTCATTTCATAGTCTTTTAGCAATTCTAACCACCTTCTCTGTCTAAGGTTCAACTCTCTCTGGGTAAACACATACTGCAGGATTTTGTGATCAGTAAAAACATCTACATGCACACCATACAAATAATATCTCCAGAGTTTTAAAGCAAACACTACAACAGCCAACTCTAAGTCATGGGTTGGGTAGTTCCTCTCATGAGGTTTTAACTGCCTAGAAGCGTAGGCTATAACTTTCCCTCTTTACATCAACAAACAACCTAAACCCACTCTCGAAGTATCACAATATACTACAAAACCATCTACACCATCAGGCAAGGTCAACACAGGGGCGGAAGTAGGTCGAGTCTTCAACTCCTGAAAACTCTTCTTGTAGGAATTAGATCAAAGAAACTTTACTTTCTTTTGGGTCAACTGAGTCATGGGAGATGCAATCGAATAGAACCCTTCAACAAAATGACGGTAATAGCCAGCTAGACCCAAAAAACTCCTAATATCAGACGAAGAGATAGGCCTAGGCTAATTTCTTACAGCTTCTGTCTTTTGGGGATTGACTGTAATAGCTTTGGAAGAAATAATATGACCCAGAAACGCAATTGACCTTAGCCAAAATTCACATTTACTGAACTTGGTGAATAATTGATTATTTCTAAGAGTTTACAAAATGATTCAGAGATGGTCTGCATGGTCATCCTCATTGCGGGAATACACAAGAATATCGTCAATAAACACAATAATGAACATGTCAAGATATAGGTTGAACACTCGATTCATGAAGTCTATGAAAGCTGTGGGGGCATTGGTTAGCCCGAGAGACATGACAAGAAACTCAAAATGACCATAGCGGGTTCGGAAGGCTGTTTTTAGGATGTCACACTCCCTTACTTTATGTTGGTGATAGCTGGATCTAAGGTCTATCTTGGAAAAATAACTCGCACCTTGTAACTGATCAAACAAATCATCTATTCTCAGAAGGGGTTACTTGTTTTTGACAGTGACTTTGTTAAACTGATAGTAGTCAATGCACATACCCAAAGAACCATCTTTCTTCCACACGAATAGCATCGGTGCACCCCAAGGAGAGACACTTAGCCTTATAAAACCTTTGTCTAATAGATCTTTGAGTTTCTCTTTCAACTCCTTAAGTTCTGCGGGTGCCATACGGTAGGGAGGGATAAAAATGGGTTGGGTGTTGGGAAGAAGATCAATCTCAAACTCTATCTCTCTATCGGGAGGTATCCCTGGAAAATCTTTCGAAAATACGTCAAGAAACTCATTAACAATATTGACTGATTGGAGAGTTGGAGTCTCAGACTTAGTGTCTTTTACTCTAACCAAATGATATATGCAACCTCTGGAAATATGCTTTCTAGCTCTGAGATAGGAGATAAAATGACTCTTAGGGGATACGAAATTTTTGGACCATTCTAAAATTAGCTCACTAGGAACTGGAATTTGACCATACGGGTACGATAGTCTATAGATGCATAGCATGAGTGAAGCCAATCCATACCCAGGATAACATCAAAATCCACCATGTGTAACTCTATCACATCAGCAAACATGACCCTACGAAGGACTGCAACTGGACACTTTTTATACACTTTCTGGGCAACAATAGATTCACCCACTGGGGTAGAAACTAGGATAGGCTCGGGAATATTTTTGGGACCCACTTCAAAGTTCACACAATCAGTGGGGTCATATAAGAAAAATTTGACCCGAGATCCAAAAGCACATAAACATCAAAATGGAAAACATAGAGCATACCAGTAACGACATCTGGAGAGTCCTCCTGCTCCTAGCGGGATGGCAAAGCATAGAATCGATTCTAACGCTGACCACCAGTGGTGATAGAAGAAGCGCCCTGAGTAGAGGCTGGATGAGTTACCGGAGCTGGAGCACTAGCAGTCTGAGTCTGGGGGCTTATATCATATTTCCCTACCTGGCATGCGGGCACTCTCTAAGTCTGTGACCCAGATCACCATACCTAAAGCAGCCTCTCTTCTCACCCCAACACCCACCCGGATGGGTCCTACTATACTTAGCACACAGAGGATAACTAGGCCTTCTACTAACACTATGAGGAGACCTAGACATAGGTGGCTTATTTCCTTGCTCCTGTCTGCATCCAGGCACGGGAGCGCTAGCTGACGACAGTGCTAGCATAGATGAATGGTTCTAAAACTGAGGGAGATTGCCTCCTTGAGACCTAGTCTGACCATAATCATGCTGCTCGAATCTAACCCTCTTATTTCCCCTTACTCTATCTCTCTCCCTGAGCTTTTCTGCTTCAATCTGCTGGGCATAAAGCATCAACCTAGCCAGATCCATATCCCTATTTAACATAGCAGTCCTGCACTCCTTCAATACCAAACTCGAAACACCTATCATGAACTTTATCATGCTAGAGTGAGCATCAGCAATCAAGTTAGGAGCATATTTGGCCAATTGGTTGAACTTCAAGTAGTACTCCTTAACAGTCATAGAGCCTTGCCTCAAATTTATGAACTCCTCTACTCTCGCCTCCCTCATCTCTAATGGAAAGAACTTATTCAGGAACACATCCTGGAATACCTGCCAAGTCATAGGGGCAACACCCTCTTCTTTCTCCTTCTTCCACGCAACAACCCAGTCATGAGCAATGTCTTTCAACCAATAGGATGCTTTCTCAACACTTTCTTCCTCAGACACGTGCATTATCTGCGTAATCTTCCTCACCTCCTCAAGAAATAACTGTAGGTCTTTACCTACCTTAGACCCATAGAACTTCGGCAGATTCATCCACATAAAATCATAAATTCTTGTAGCAGCAGAATCACCTCCTTGTTGAGGTGGAACTGGGGCCTGATTTGCCTAGGCATTGGCGATGACAGCTTAGGCCAGCGCCTGAAAGGCTACCCGAAACTCATTATGGGATACATTTACATTAAGGGGATCAGTGGGCTAAGGTTTCTGCTCATTGTTTTTTATACAAGCTCGACGAGGAGGCATTTTTTGAAACAAGAGAGCATGAATCAATAGCTGAGAGAGACAAGTTTAAGTACGATGGACTTGAAAGAAAGAAATAACTTTTTCCTAAAATATTTCGTAGCCTCTTGCTCGTAGATGTGGTGCACTACACACTGATGATTAAGTCTTTACTTAATGCGGCTTGTCACACTCCCTAGGACTCCTTAAACCTTAGGCTCTGATACCAAGTTTGTAATACCCCAAAAATGGGTCCTGAGACGTCACACGGTGTTTAAGGCTACAAGTAGCCCCAAGCTAACCCGTTGAGCCTGCTAATATATTTAAACACTTAAATGAAGATGTTAAAAGAAATATCATGAAAACCCATTGTATCAAGTCTAACTAAAATGTGAATAAGTACTGTAAAAGTAACAAAATACGGGACATTTGACAGTTCGGACAAATCTAGCCTGATAAGCCTCTTCTACTCAATGTACTATTGAGCCATTAAGATAGTTCCCAACTGACTCAAACTCAAAGGAACAAAATTAATCAACTCATAATGAAACTGAAAGTATGAATAACACGTCCTTGAATTATAAGGACTCACCACTGCAGAAGATGTAGATCAATGTGCTCGAGAATCACTATCGAGGCTGGGACTAGGCACCTGAACCTATATTACGAGAAAATATATCCCACATACGAATATGTGGGTCAGTACCATGGAAAATATACTGAGTATATGGGGTTGTATGCAATTTCGATAATCAAATATCACAACTTTTATAAGAAACATGTATGCTTATATAAATGAGTCACTTAGCTTAATTAAACTATCATAATCATGGATGAATAATACATGTAAGATAAAACAAGTGAGTCATTACAATAAGTTCTCAATTCACTTTCTTCTCGATTTCAAACTTGTAAAGTAATCAAGTCTTAAAATAGCTCTCCTTAGAGCATACATTTTAATCTTTCGAAAACAAGAAACTTTCTCAGAAATCATAATTTTTCAAACCATACACACTTAGCTTAGATAGAGTAGAGACACACTATGGGAGTTTCTCATAACCGACATTAACCATGTGAGCTACATGGAGTCTAACGTCCAACTCACGTTGGGGAGAGTCATCCTATCCTTACCATCAGAGTAGGAATTTGATAATTCATTCATTCACTAGTGATCACTATATCAGCCTCAGGCTCACATCCTACGGGAGCACGTAGTTCTAGGAAAGTACCACACTTCCCACTCGGTGCTAAATACTACTCCCTGACTTAGCTCAAAATTTTAAAACAAAATCCACCTTACACAATTCAATACTTTGCATTGGGAGCTAATATGCTACCCCTTTTTATCATAATTCAATCAAATGGTGTGGATTTCTTTTCTCACTTGGGTTCAAAATCAACTCTTTCAAGACCAAAAAGTCAAATCTTTATACGTCATGATAATTCATTAAATTCTCAAGATGCTTATAACACATAATTTCTCAAAAATAACAATCTCAAATAGGGTTCAAAGGGCCATATATCAATATCACAATAAAACCTTTAAGATTTACACTTTATATCATAGACATATATATAAATTACTTCAAATCTGAAAAGTTTAGCGTTATGTATAACCATATCAACATTCTCATGAAAGCAATATAAGATATAAATTCATACTTCAAATTCATAGGAAAACATAAAAAATCATGTATCTTCGAAAAAGGAAACCAACTTTGGGCACAAGAACGAAAGGGTGTTCTTGTTGAAAACCCTACATACCTTTATGGTAATGAAATTGTTGAAAGATTGGACCTTCAATCTTAATTGTGCAACCCTAGTTGTTTTGCTCCTATCGTGCTCTTGAATGATGTGCTTAAATTGATAATAGGGTTATGATGTGATTAGGAATTGTTAAATTCATAAGTTTAAGTTTAGGGACATGTAAGGAGTGTTGAAAGACTTAGTTGCCCTTGAATTAACTCAAGAATGGAGTGTTTTCATAGATAGAACCCTAAGTGTGCGTCGCATACCTTATCGCATAAGCTAGGGTGTGCGCTGCACACCTTATCGCACAAGCTAAGGTATGTGTCGCACACCTTATGGTACACTTTAGGGTGTTTTCCACACAAACTATGGCACATCCATTCCAGTAGCCATGTGTGATTGGTTAGGCGATGCACTCCACTTTTCAAAGCCATAACTTCTTGCTCGGGTATCGGATTTTGATAAAATTAGTATCGTTGGAAAGATAATCCGATTCTGTATCATTTGGTGGGTCAAAATATACAAAAATACCATATATTAATCAATTTATACTCATTCAAAGATGACCCTTGCAAAATAAAACACTAAAACTTGATGGATTCAAAAACTCTTAGCTTGCATTACCTTAAGTGACTCATATGAATACATTTAACACATCATAAGCTTTCTTCTCACTAGGATACTCGTGGTAAGTCATGTGCTCAAATATAAATTACAGGATAGGAGGTTTCACATGTAGGAACAATGGTTCATCTTCTAACTTAGAAATGTAAGGGGTATTACAACGGGTGATTTTGTGGTTAAGTCAGCCATGGAAAAATCTTTCGACGCCTTTAGAAAAATACTTTGAGAACAAAAATTGGATGCTTATTTCAGGGACAGCTGCTTTGGGAAATATCTTAATTTGTCGGAGGACAACAATGCTCGTTTTCAAATGAAAATGATATATGAACTTCTCAAGCGTTGGTTTATGTATGAAAACAAAGATAAGATGGATGAGGTGTGGATAAATTACTGTGGAATACCTGTTTGTTTTGGTTGGAAGGAGTTTGCCATAGTTACTGAACTAAAATGTTATCCTTCTTCTCAAGTTATACCTATTCTAACCCAAAAAAAGCACCCCGCACACCCAAAAAAGGCAAAGGCAAGTCGTGTGAACGTAATGACCTGGTGTCCTTGTTGCTCAATAATGGTTTTGATTTATTGGCGTTATTTTATAGGCTTGGGCGTTTGAACCCATTCCTTATTTGAGACAACAAGTGAACTACCAGGAAGGAGTTTCCTATCCAAGAATCTTGAGATGGTTGTCGGCCAAAACTGATAAAAATTCAAAATTTCTTGATCTCTTCAATCCTCCGAAGGATGCAGTAAGTATAATTATAATTAATTTTTTCTATTAATTAATGATTTTTTTTGAATGATCTAATCATCATACTAATATATGTAATGATTTATGTTAGTAGTTCCGACCAATCAAGAGTTGAAGATGCCATTTTTTCTTACTTTATGGTCTATGCAAACTTTATCGGACCCTAAGGTCATCAACAGAAAAAAATGGAATTGTTTGGAGCAACAACCATTACAAGAAAAATAATTTTGGAGGGTGGGATTGTTGTTGTTGTTGTTGATGGTCTTAGTGGTGATGGAGCTATTGGTGGTGGTAGTGGTGTTGCTGTTGGTGCTAATGATTCTCCTCTTATAGTATTTAAAGTAAACCATTATGAGTATGATCATACTGGTTATATAGATTTTACCTCTCCCAGGGAATGTTCTGCATACAAATGTCATGACTGCAGGGCGAAACATGATGTAGTGATTAATGCTATTAATGCATTAACTACTTCTGTAAAGGAATTGACATCTAAGAGGGGTCTCATTCCATTAAAGAGGATTTTATTTTCATCCGCTCTATTAGAGATTAGGGCTAAGAGGAGAAGGAAAGTGATTTCCAGGGCATTATCAAGCATCCAAAAAAGCGAAATTGTAACTCCTCTGCCTATGTGTTGTAATGAGCAACGTACAATGTCCAAAGGAGAGTAGCAAGAGCTGAAGAAGGTGAATATATTATATGTCTTCCAACTGACAAAACAAATATACACATATCTATTTCAACAGATGACACATCTGCTAAAAATTCTTAAACAGATATATACATCTGTTGCAATAGTTGACTAACCTGTTGCACCAGATACTTTATCTGGTGCAACATATGTCTCATATTTTTTAGCAAATCAAACAGCTCTTTGTACCGCTTTTATTTTTACCAACAGACGACCTATCTGCTGCAAAAAATGATTCATATGTTGCAATAGATGGTTCATCCATTGGAAATTATCACACAGGGTCTTCCTCATGTAGAAATTTATCCCAACAGTTGATTCATTGTTGCAACAAAAATATAATCTATTTGGGACAATTTAAAATGGGAGGAAGACTTGTTTGATTTACTAGAAGAGATGAGTTATCCTTTTTGTTTTGTTGTATCTCGGTGATTAGCATTGACCAATTCTGGCTTTCTAGGTGGATGTAGAAGAAGCTACTACTGAACAACATTGACAATATTCTACTCTTTTTATGGAAATACGGAGAACAGAAAGTGCAAAAACCATACGTAAGCGACAATAACGATCCACGACGAGTAAAGCCAAATTCTATAGCATCGGATGAAGAACAACTTTTTCATACTGAGTTGATCTTTATAGCTTGAGCCTGTCAAAGCAATCCTTGACAGTATACTTAAATTGTTGTTGATGTCTTTATTGAGATCTGTACCCATAATAATTTTTTTACATTTCATTTATTCGTTGACTTATTTCAGCTAATTTATGAAGGCTTCGATTTATTTTATTTTGTCTACGAATTTTATTTATTCCTTAGATTTGAACTTATTAATTGAAAAAGAATACTAGATTTAAATATTGCAACAGATAATGTATCTGTTGCAACAGACGACACATTTTTTGAAAAAATTGAACAGATTTAGACATATGTTGCAACAGGTAGGTGATCTGTAAGAATTTATCAAACAGGTCTTCCCACTATTGCAACAGATGGACTTTAGATAAAAACATCGAGATAATGCAACATATGACCAACCTATTGCAACAGATAAACTATATGTCAGAACAGGTAGGATAACTGTTATAATGGATGGAGAATCTGTTGCATTATAAAAATTCAACTTTCATTGGACATAAAAAATTGCCACTACGTGTAAAAAGGTTAAAGTGAATTGAATTGAAACAAAAAAGGTGCAACCCATCGACGGTGTTCAGTTCAAACACCTAAAATAAGATAGGCATCAAGTAGACAGTGTTCATTTTAAACACGTAAAATAAAATAGGCTCAAATGTGTCAGTGTCAGTTTGACCCATTTTACTGACTTGCCATCACTTGGCCCCCAATGGTCATTTCCTCCTCCCATTGTCTTATATATTCATCTTCCTCCTAAAATTTAACCCTAAATTCCCAAATCTTCTTTTATCTATTCAAATTATTTCTTTTTTTTTCCAACCGAGCTTGACAATGTAGAGCACATCTTTCACTGTTTTTTGTGATAAAGATTTTTTATATTGTAAGTGCGGTCATGAAGCTTTGTTAAAGACTTCTTGGACTCAACAAAATCTAGGTCGTAGGTTTTTTACTTGTAAGATTTCAAAGGTAATATTTTTTTTATTTAATTAGTTGATTAATTATTGACTTGTAATTGTTTTGTAATTGTGTTCTCTTTTTTATAGAAATTTGGTGGATGCGATTACTTTGATTAGTATGAAGAACGATACCCTTCACATGTAAATTGTGTAATCTAGGGTTTATTGAATAAATCAAGGCTTCTGAAGAGAAACAAAATCGAGCAAGAAGATACTACATTGTTGCCGTTATTACAACTGGTTTGGTGTTGTTGGGCACATAGATATACAAGCCTAATTGCTGAAATTTTCATGGCCGTGTGTATATTTGCTACTGATTTGGTGTTGTCGAGCACATAGATATTCAAGCGTAACTGTTGGAAAATATCAAAAAGATTTAGGCATATGTTGTAAAATTTAGGTCATCTGTTGGAAATTATCAAATAGGTCTTCCCACTATTGCAACAGATTAGACTTAGATTATTAGATTATTCAGAGAAATAACATTGGCGTAATGCAACAAATGACCAACCTATTGCAACAGATAAACTATATGCCAGAATGGATTAAATATATTTTACAATAGATTGACAATCTAATCTATTGCATTATAAAAAACTCAACTTTCATCAGAAAAAAATTATTGCCACTACATGTACATGTAATAAAGTGAAGGGTGACTTGAAATTAAAAATTTCTATTTCACAGGCTTTAAGCGTCCAGTTACTACCCCATAAGCCCAGACCTCTTACAGGTTTGCCACAGCGTTGTCGCATAGAAAAGTCATTGGCTCGGTTATTTCTGTGCCGGTCAGCAAACATTCGATGTGTGCAAGAGCGTGCGAGCCACTCGCTTTAGTGGTATCATCTTTTAGAAGGATCATTCCCCTATTTTGACCTTCAAAATCCCATGATTTCTTCATCAACACTTCCTTTGGTAAATGATTCATCAGTTTACTCTCACTCAACAAGATGGGCAACAACACCATCAGTGGCTCCACGAGGAGAGAAAGATTGAAATCATCGATAAGAGGTACGTTGGAGTCATAAACATTGATATATATATATATATATATATATATATATATATATGACAAAAACAATGAAGAAGTTGAGGATTAGAAAATTAAGCATCCACCAACTAGACATGCAACCGAATCAAGTTAGATGGACATTAATCATATTCTTTCAATATGTAAATCGATTTCTTCTCTAGTTTAACGTGTATCTCAATATTTATAGAAGTATTTCCTTAATAGAGTCCTATTTTAGGAGTATTTTTCTATCCTATTTAGGAGTATTTTTCTATACTATTTTAGGAGTATTTTTCTAATTGATCAGTACAAAGAAAAATATTAAAATATTCTCCTTCCATGTATTTTAGGAGTCCCATATATTTTAGGAGTCTAGTTAATAAAATAAAAATAATTAAATAATAAATTAAAAAAAATAGTGCAAAGACAGTTTTTTCTAAAGAGAGTCTTTCAATGAAGGACAAAAAGTTCAAATAACTTTTCTAAGGGACTTCACACTTTTAATATATTATAGATATAGATTATAGATATAGATAATATATTCAAAGAGGAACGTTATTCCGAATATACTTTATAGTGATTATAATAAAACACAACTTGAAGGAAATTGGATTGGATTATCTATGTGGATTGATTCGAATTCATATTAAATAATATATAATTATTTATCTATTTAAACTAGTAATTAATAAAAGAGACGAGTTATGTCCGTTGGGAAATTATCTGAAAAAATGTGCTTCTTCAAAAAAGATAAAAATAGAATACATAAAAAAAAAAGGTATGTTCATTTTGTTTTTTCTTAACCCCCTCCCCCCACCTCCAAGAAATAACTCTCTTCTTCTTGTGTGAAGAACCTTAGTGAGAAGATTTCTATAAAGATCAAAGTTATCTCCACCAACGTTTGAAGCAATCTTCTGTAGTGAATACGATTTTAGCATGAGACATAATATGATGTTGTTTGTCTTTGTATGTGATTACATTTTCTTACTAGTAAAATGAATTTAATGATCCTGCAAATTAAGTGTTTGATTAGATTCTTCAAAACTCTTATCTTAAACTTCAACTTCAATTTTTTTTTAATAAAGTGAGAAATATTTTAAATCTATGGTCAAATGCTACTGCATTTGCTTGGGGAATGAAGGTCCTACAATAGGTAACAACTTATAAAATTAAGCAAGTTGATCGAAGTGGACCAAGGCTACTCCTCCACTGAGGAGCAGTTCATTTGTAATACCTCTGTCCAACAATTTCACATAGAAAATTCGCAGTAAATTTTGTTCAAGAACTTCATAAGCATTTGAACATGATTAATAAAGCAATATTTGAGTATATAAAGTTACATCTAAAAAATAATATTTCAGAAGTTAAAGTTGTATTGAAACGTACATCTCACTTTAAAAAAAATTAAATTGTGTAAGTATTAAAATAAAAACTGTTGTTTTGGGTACACAAAATCTGTATATTAGTTCAGTAAACTTCAACGCAAATTCAAGATGTTTCAAGAACACTTATAAATTTTTTCAACACCTTTAATATAAGGTCAAAATGGCCTTTCAAAGAAGTGTGTTATTCTGTATTTTTTTTTTTAAATAGATGAATCAGAATAAGACAAGTCCTTCGAATTCACAGTGTCCTTAAGGAAATAATTCCCCTTAAGTATTCTAGGTTGCAAAATTTTCCTCCTAGGATAAAATGGCTTAAAAATCCGATATTAGCAGTACCTCAAACAATCGAATTCTCTTTGAACTCACTCAATGGGAGATGATCACACAGAGTATTTTAGAAGACAAGAAGTGTTTGTGAATAAAATTTTTTTCGTTACTAAACCTGTGAAAAAATGCAGGCTTATATAGTCATGAAGTGCCCCTTTCGAAAGGTGCCAATAATTCATCGGAAAGGTGTATCTTTTTTGAATAGTCATTTCTGTCCATTCGAAATAGTGTGTCTTTTCCGAACAACCACAACCATCCAAACTGATACGAGAATTCCTAGCTCGAGACCTTTCACACGAAGCCAAGCACGTGAGTTGCAACGACTCTAAGCCTTGTTCACATCCTTGGCCTTGTGTGAGGCCCTTGTGAGCCCACCCAAGGGCCTATACTTATTAAAATGTGAAGAGGCTAAATAAAACACCCCAAACCCACCCACTTAATGCCAAGGGTATTTTGGTCTTTTGTCCCTCCTTTGTAATTGACTATATAAGTCATTTGTTAGGGCTATTCTTGTGGTAGTTCATTCATGATATTTTGAGAATACAAGACTTGTAATATTTTGAACTTTTCTCTTCCATTGGAGAAGCTCAAAACCAAAATTCCCAATTGGAGT
>NW_025852992.1:140147-155834 GCF_002878395.1 Capsicum annuum | reverse complement strand
AGTATATAATGAAATGAAAGACAATACATACGTAATACTTGTGAGTTTTAACTTGAGAAAATTGAAGGAAAGGTGTCTTTTAAGTTTTGAATGAAGGATTGGTGACATTGACCAACAGATAGGGTCAAACATCATTAGGAAACTTGATTAAGTTAATTGTGGACTTGATTAATATTTTTAAAACTTTTTAATCTTTTCAAAAATATAAATCAACCCAACCCACTCCCCTCTTTAATCCAAATCAACCACTCTCTCCTCTCTCTCGACAGCTTCTCTCAACTTTCTCCCAATGAACAGTTCTGCAAAATTTCTCTCTTCAACCCCCGATAACTTCTACCTCCGATGACAAATAGTTGGGCTTCGAGTTTCCCTCTTCAATTCAATCAACCTGTCCCTCATCCCTCTCTTAACAGCTTCTCTCAACTCTCTCCCAACCAACTGTTCTGCAAATTTCTCATTTCAATCCTCGAAGACTTCAACATACGACTACAAACAGTTGCGCTTTGATTTCTTTTCAAATTTAATCTTCAATTGATGTGAAAGCTTTGCTCTCTGGCCACAACAGCTTCAAATTCTTCATCGTTCTTTTTCTTCTTTCACAGGTAAAAATTTATGGCCTTTTTAGTTTTGAAGAAAACGAGGAACTTGAGCCAACTTTTCTTATAGTATTGGTTAACAATTTTAATATTTATTACACTAATTTGAAATGCGGTCTGAATAAAATCCTAATTTCTGATATTTCTTCTCTTCTCTTTTCAAAGTGAATTATGATATTTTGTTGTTTGTTGCATTTTCTTAAAGTTTTTTTTTATTGTTTATGTTTATAAAAACAAAATTACAATTTGGTTTGATTTGTTCTGTTCTTGTTCTTGGTAAAAATGGTGAAATTGCTGTTTTTTGTTGAACAAAATTGTGCTATTGTTTTTTGTTTCCTCCGACAGATTACCCATCTAGTACAACTATTAACCATTTGATGCAACAGATGTATCATATGATGCGACAAATCAACCATCTGATGCACTAGAGGAACTATCAGATTACAATTCTGATGCAACGGATTAATAATCTGATGCAACATATTAATTATTTGATGCAACAACTTTACCATATGTTTCAACAGATTAAGTAACGGATAAAAAATTTGATGCAACTAATTAACCATCTGGTGCAATGAAAGAACCATCAGATTAATGATTTGATGCAACAGATGAACCTCCTGTTGGATAAAATCCTATCAACTTTTCCTACAGAAAATATTCAAGACTTGATTTTTTTAACTGATCATTCATATGCCGCTATAGACGACCCTATGTTGGAAGAAATCTAAATAATATTGACCGTTGATAACTGTTCCAATAGATCACTCATGTGTTGCAGCAGATGTGTGACCTGTTGCACAGACCATTCATCTTTCTCAATAGATGAGTGATATTTTGTATTGTCATAATAGATTACTCAGCCGTTGTTGCAGGTTAGTTAACTATTCTGACAGATCACTCATATGTTGCAATAGATATGTGATCTGTTGCACAAACCATTCATTTTTCTCAACAGATGAGTGATATATTTTGTATTATCGCAACAGATTATTCAACCGTTGCTACGGATTATTTAATTGTTCCAATAGATCACTCATATGTTGCAACAGATGATGTCACAACAGTTGTGTGATCTGTTGAACAGACTATTCATCTGTCTTAAAAGATGAGTGATATGTTTTGTATTGTTGCAACAGATTACTCATCCACTGCAATAGTTTGGTTATATGCTGCAACAGATATACTACCTGGTGCAACAGATCGGTGATCTGTTGCAACTATTATTTTACTGTTTTGATTGTTTGATTTACCGTTATCCTTTTTTATAGATGCATTAATCAACAATACTATATTATTTCATGTTCCTGTTAATTTTAGATAATATGGTTCCCAAAAGAACAGAAACCGAATCAAGTCCAAGTAAAGGAACAAATGAAGCAGCTAGGCTACATCCACCACTCTATAAGCTTGCTTTACAAGCATTATCTCAATCGAGAGTAGAATATGATGAACACGAGAGGAGGAATGTTTCAAAAGAGATGATGCAGATGCTAATGGCCCTTCCCCCGAAGAGCTGGTCAAAGCCTTCAACATTGATCGTTATCCTGTGAGAATGCAGTACGATGGTGATGCAGATTTAACGGGTGTAACGCCCCATAAATGGATCCCGAGATATCACACGCTGCTTAAGGCTACAAGTAGCCCAAAGCTAACCCTTTGAGCCTACTAACATATTTAAACACTTAAATGAAGATGTTGAAAGCAATATCATGAAAACCCATCGTATCAAGTCTAACTAAAATGCGGATAAGTACTGTAAAAGTAACAAAATACAGGACATCTGACAGTTTTGAAAAATCCAGCCTAACAAGCCTCTACTACTCAATGTACTATTGAGCCATTGGGACAGGCCCCAACTGACTCGAACTCAAAGAAACAAAAGTAATCAACTCATAATGAAACTAAAAGTCTGAATAACATGTCCTTGAATCATGAGGACTCACTATTGCAGAAGATGTAGATCAATGTGCTCGGGAATCACTATCGAGGCTGGGACTGGGTACCTGAACCTACATTACGAGAAAATGTAGTCCACATATGAATATGTGGGTTAGTACCACGGAAAATGTACCTAGTATATGGGGGTGTATGCAATTTCGATAATCAAATATCACAAATTTTGATAAGAAACATGCATGCTGATAAAAATGACTCACTTAGCTTGAATTAAACCATCATAATCATGGATGAATAATACATGTAAGATAAAACAAGTGAGTCATTACAATAAATTCTCAATTCACTTTCTTCTCAGTTTCAAACTTGTAAAGTAATCAAGTCTTAAAACAGCTCTCCTTAGAGCATACATTTCAATCTTTCGAAAATAAGAAACTTTCTCAGAAATCATAATTTATCAAACCATACACACTTATCTTAGATAGAGTAGAGACACACTATGGGAGTTTCTCATAACCGACATAAACCATGTGAGCTACATGGAGTCCAACGTCCAACCCACGTTGGGGAGAGTCGTCCTATCCTTGCCATCGGAGTAGGACTTTGATAATTCATTCATTCACTAGTGATCACTATATCAGCCTCAGGCTCTCATCCTATGGGGGCATGTATTTCTAGGGAAGTACCACACTTCCCACTTGGTGCTAAATACTACTCCCGGACTTAGCTCAGAATTTTAAAAGACAATCCACCTTACACAATTACATACTTTGCATTGGGAGCCAATATGATACCCCTTTTTATCATAATTCAATCAAATGGTGTGGATTTCTTTTCTCACTTGGGTTCAAAATCAACTCTTTCACGACCAAAAAGGTCAAATCTTTCTATATCATGTCAATTCATTCAATTCTCAAGATGCTTATAACACATAATTTCTCAAAAATAACAATCTCAAATAGGGTTCAAAGACCCATATATCAATATCACAATAAAACCTTCAAGATTTATGCTTTATATTGTAGACATATATATAAATCACTTCAAATCTGACAAGTTCAGCTTTATGTATAACCATATCAACATTCTCATGAAAGCAATATAAGATATAAATTCATACTTTAAATTCATAGGAAAACATATAAAATCATGTATCTTCAAAAAAGGAAACCAACTTTGGGCACAAGAATGAAAGGGAATTCTTGTTGAAAAACCCCACATACCTTTATGGTAACGAAATTGTTGAAAGATTAGACCTTCAATCTTGATTGTGCAACCTTTGTTGTTTTGCTCCTATCGCGCTCTTGAATGATGTGCTTAAACTGATAATAGGGTTATGATGTGATTAGGAACAGTTAAATTCGTAAGGTTAAGTTTAGGGACATGTAAGAAGTGTTAAAAGACTTATTTGCCCTCAAAATAACTCAAGAACAGTGTGTTTTCATTGCTGGAATCCTAAGTGTGCGTCGCACACCTTATCGCACAAGATAAGGTATGCGTCACACATCTTATGGCACACTTTAGGGTGTGCGCCGCACAACCTATGGTACACCCATTCCAGTAGCCACGTGTGATTGGTTAGGCGACGCACTCCACTTTGCAAAGCCATAACTTCTTGATCGGGTGTCGGATTTTGGTAAAATTGGTATCGTTGGAAAGATAATCCGATTATCTACCATTTGGTGGTCTAAATATACGAAAATACCACATATTAATCAAGTTATTCTCGTTCAAAGATGACCCTTGAGAAATAAAATACTAAAACTTGATGGATTCAAAAACTCTTAGCTTGCATTACCTTAAGTGACTCATATGAATACTTTAACACATCATAAGCTTTCTTCTCACTAGGATACTCATGGTAAGTCATGTGCTCAAATATGAATTACAGGATAGGAGGTTTCACATGCAGGAACAACGGTTCATGTTCTAGCTTAGAAATATATGGGGTATTACAATATGTCCCCCTTGGGGACATTCGTCCTCGAATAACGCTCGATAGGCTAAGAATACAAAGAAAACTAAGGGTACACAACTGAAACATCTTGCTAAACAGATTCTACTTCTTCCTAATCTTTCAAATACTTCATAGAATGCATAAACTCATAGTAGGAATGGCTATACAGCTGCAACTTTATTAGAAAAGGATTGAAGTAAGAAAGAATGGTACTTTCGGCTTGATCTGAACTTGCGGGAAAGAGGTGGGGGTACTTGGATTGCATATGTGCTTCGGCTTCCCAAGTAGCAACCTCAACTGACTGATTTCGCCACAACACTTTGACCAAGGAAACTTCTTTCTTCTTTATTGTCCGGACATGGTGATCTAAAATCTCAACAGGGACCTCATCAAACGAAAGACTATTTTGAACATCAGGGTTTTCCGAAGGATCTACCATAACACAATCACTAACGTGTTTTCTAAGCATGGAAACATGAAAGACAGGGTGAACAACTGACAAATCTGCAGGTAACTCAATCTCATAAGCCACTCTTCCTAAACAATTTAGGATCCTATAAGGACCGACATAGCGGGGACTAGCTTCCCCTTCTTCCCAAACCTCTTCACCCCCTTCATGGGTGAAATTTTCAGGTACACTAGATCATTCACTTCAAACTCCAAGTCTCTACGCCTCACATCTACATACGACTTTTTGCAACTCTGAGCTATCTTCAACCTCTCTCTAATCAACTTTACCTTCTCTATTGCCTCAAATACTGCGTCAGGTCTAGCTATAGTAGCGTCACCCACCTTGAACCAACCTATGGGTGATCTACACCTTCTATCATACAAAGCCTCAAATGGTGCCATCTGGATGCTAGCATGATAACTGTTATTATACGCAAACTCAATTAGTGGAAAATTTTCATCCAACTACCTCTGAAGTCGAGAGTACACGCCCTCAAATATCCTCCAAAGTCAGATAGTCCTCTCGGCCTGACCATTCGTCTGCGGGTGAAACACGAAACTCAAATAAACTTGGGTGCCCAAACCCTTCTGAAATGCCCTCCAAAACTGCAAAGTAAACCGAGTACCCCTATCCGGAATGATAGACAAAGGAACTTCATACATCCTGACTAACTCCCAAATATACAGTCTAGCATAGTCCTCAGCTGAATAGGATGTATGCACGGGCAAGAAATGCGCTGACTTAATCAGCCTATCAACAATAATTCAAATAGAATCATGATGGCATCGGGAAAGAGGTAGACCAGTCACAAAATTCATATAAATCTCTTTCTACTTCTAAGTAGGAATACTGAACTCTTGCATCACACCACCAGGTATTTGGTAATCAACCTTAACCTGCTGACATATTGCATCCTTCGCCACAAACTTAGCTATATTATTCTTCATACCACACCACCAATAGATTTCCCACAAGTTGCGGTACATCTTGGTAGCACCGGGATGAATAGAATGCCGCGCACCATATGCTTCAGCCATGATTCTCTGTCTTAGATCATCAACATTCGAAACACACAACCTACCCTGCAACCTTAACACACCATCTCCCCCTTGGGAGAAAACCTCTACCTTATGGTCTTTGATTGACTCTTTCAGTCTGACCAACCTAGCATCTAAGTCCTTCTTCTTCTTTACTTCCAAAACTAAGGATGATTTGGAATTACCCTGAACTAACATACTCCCCCAAGCGGAATCAAGAATTCTAACACCCATCCTAGCCAAACAATGTATATCATGAGCCAACTCTTTCTTACCTTCCTCAACATGTGAAACACTACCCATGGACATCCTGCTAAGGGCATCTGCCACTACATTGGCCTTGCCCGGATGATACAACACACTTATTTCATAGTCGTTTAGCAATTCTAACCACCTTCTCTATCTAAGGTTCAACTCTCTCTGGGTAAACACATACTGCAGGCTTTTGTGATCAGTAAAAACATCTACATGCACACCATACAAATAATATCTCCAGAGTTTTAAAGAAAACACTACAGCAGCCAACTCTAAGTCATGGGTTGGGTAGTTCCTCTCATGAGGTTTCAACTGCCTAGAAGCGTAGGCTATAACTTTCCCTCTTTAAATCAACAAACAACCTAAACCCACTCTCGAAGTATCACAATATACTACAAAACCATCTACACCATCAGGCAAGGTCAACACAGTGGCGGAAGTAGGTCGAGTCTTCAACTCCTGAAAACTCTTCTCACAGGAATTAGATCAAAGAAACTTTACTTTCTTTTGGGTCAACCGAGTCATGGGAGATGCAATCGAATAGAAACCTTCAACGAAATGGCGGTAATAGCCAGCTAGACCCAAAAAACTCCTAATATCAGACGAAGAGATAGGCCTAGGCTAATTTTTTATAGCTTCTATCTTTTGGGGATTGACTGTAATACCTTTGGAAGAAATAATATGACCCAGAAACGCAATTAACCTTAGCCAAAATTCACACTTACTGAACTTGGTGAATAATTGATTATTTCTAAGAGTTTGCAAAATGATTCAGAGATGGTCTGCATGGTCATCCTCATTGCGGGAATACACAAGAATATCGTCAATAAACACAATAATGAACATGTCAAGATATAGCTTGAACACTCGATTCATGAAGTCCATGAAAGCTGTGGGGGCATTGGTTAGCCTGAGAGACATGACAAGAAACTCAAAATGATCATAGCGGGTTCGGAAGGCTGTTTTTAGGATGTCACACTCCCTTACTTTAAGTTGGTGATAGCCGGATCTAAGGTCTATCTTGGAAAAATAACTCGCACCTTGTAACTGATCAAACAAATCATCTATTCTCAGAAGGGGATACTTGTTTTTGACAGTGACTTTGTTAAACTGGCAGTAGTCAATGCACATACACAAAGAACTATCTTTCTTCCATACGAATAGCATCGGTGCACCCCAATGAGAGACACTTGGCCTTATAAAACCTTTGTCTAACAGATCTTTGAGTTTCTCTTTCAACTCCTTAAGTTCCGCGGGTGCCATACGGTAGGGAGGGATAAAAATGGGTTGGGTGTTGGGAAGAAGATCAATCTCGAACTCTATCTCTCTATCAGGAGGTATCCCTGGAAAATCTTTCAAAAATACGTGAAGAAACTCATTAACAATATTGACTGATTGGAGATTTGGAGTCTCAGACTTAGTGTCTTTAACTCTAACCAAATGATATATACAACCTCTGGAAATATGATTTCTAGCTTTGAGATAGGAGATAAAATGACTCTTAGGGGATATGAAATTTCCGGACCATTCTAAAATTGGCTCACCAGGAAACTGAAATTTGACCATAAGGGTACGATAGTCTATAGATGCATAGCATGAGTGAAGCCAATCCATACCCAGGATAAAATCAAAATCCACCATGTCTAACTCTATCACATCAGCAAACATGACCCTACGAAGGACTGCAACTGGACACTTTTTATACACTTTCTGGGCAATAATAGATTCACCCACTGGGGTAGAAACTAGGATAGGCTCGGGAATATTTTTGGGACCCACTTCAAAGTTCACACAATCAGTGGGGTCATATAAGAAAAATTTGACCCGAGATCCAAAAGCACATAAACATCAAAATGGAAAACACAGAGCATACCAGTAACGACATCTGGAGAGTCCTCCTGCTCCTGGCGGGATGGCAAAGCATAGAATCAATTCTAACGCTGACCACCAGTGGTGATAGAAGAAGCGCCCTGAGTAGGGGCTGGACGAGTTACCAGAGCTGGAGCACTAGCAGTCTGAGTCTGGGGGCTTATATCATATTTCCCTACCTGGCATGCGGGCACTCTCTAAGTCTGTGACCCAGATTACTATACCTAAAGCAGCCTCTCTTCTCACCCCAACACCCACCCGGATGAGTCCTACCACACTTAGCACACAGAGGATAACTAGGCCTTCTACTAACACTATAAGGAGACCTAGACATAGGTGGCTTATTTTCTTGCTCCTGCCTGCATCCAGGCACGGGAGCGCTAGCTGACGATAGTGCTGGCATAGATGAACGATTCTGAAACTGAGGGCGATTCCCTCCTTGAGACCTAGTCTGACCATAATCATGCTGCTCGGATCTAACTCTCTTATTTCCCCTTACTCTATCTCTCTCCTTGAGCTTTTCTGCTTCAATCTACTGGGCATGAAGTATCAACCTAGCCAGATCCATATCCCTATTTAACATAGCAGTTCTGCACTCCTTCAATACCAAATCCGAAACACCTATCATGAACTTTATCATGCTAGAGTGAGCATCAGCAATCAAGTTAGGAGCATATTTGGCCAATTGGTTGAACTTCAAGCAGTACTCCTTAACAGTCATAGAGCCTTGCCTCAAATTTATGAACTCCTCTACTCTCGTCTCCCTCATCTCTAATGGAAAGAACTTATTCAGGAACACATCCTAGAATACCTGCCAAGTCATAGAGGCAGTACCCTCTTCTTTCTCCTCCTTCCACGCAAAAACCCAGTCATGAGCAATGTCTTTCAACCAATAGGATGCTTTCTCAACACTTTCTTCCTCAGACACATACATCACCTACGTAATCTTCCTCATCCCCTCAAGAAATAACTATAGGTCTTTACCTACCTTAGACCCATAGAACTTCGACAGATTCATCCACATAAAATCAAAAATTCTTGCAGCAGCAGAATCACCTCCTTGCTGAGGTGGAACTGGGGCCTGATTTGCCTAGGCATTGGCGATGACAGCTTAGGCCAACGCCTGAAAGGCTGCCCGAAACTCATTATGGGATACATTTACATTAAGGGGATCAGCGGGATGAGGTTTCTTCTCATTGTTGTTTATACGAGCTCGACGAGGAGGCATTTTTTGAAACAAGAGAGCACGAATCAATAGCTGAGAGAGACAAGTTTAAGTACGATGGACTTGAAAGAAAGAAATAACTTTTTCCTAAAATATTTCATAGCCTCTTGCTCGTAGATGTGGTGCACTACACACTGATGATTAAGACTTTACTTAATGCGGCTTGTCAGACTCCCTAGGACTCCTTAAACCTTAGGCTCTGATACCAAGTTTGTAATACCCCAAAAATGGGTCCCGAGACGTCACACGATGTTTAAGGCTACAAATAGCCCCAAGCTAACCCGTTGAGCCTGCTAATATATTTAAACACTTAAATGAAGATGTTAAAAGAAATATCATGAAAACCCATTGTATCAAGTCTAACTGAAATGTGAATAAGTACTGTAAAAGTAACAAAATATGGGACATTTGACAGTTCTGACAAATCTAGCCTGATAAGCCTCTACTACTCAATGTATTATTGAGCCATTAGGATATTTCCCAACTGACTCAAACTCAAAGGAACAAAATTAATCAACTCATAGTGAAACTGAAAGTCTGAATAACACGTCCTTGAATTATGAGGACTCACCACTGCAGAAGATGTAGATCAATGTGCTCGAGAATCACTATCTAGGCTGGGACTAGGCACCTGAATCTATATTACGAGAAAATATATCCCACATACGAATATGTGGGTCAGTACCATGGAAAATATACCGAGTATATGGGGGTGTATGCAATTTCGATAATCAAATATCACAACTTTTATAAGAAACATGTATGCTGATATAAATGACTCACTTAGCTTGAATTAAACCATCATAATCATGGATGAATAATACATGTAAGATAAAACAAGTGAGTCATTACAATAAGTTCTCAATTCACTTTTTTCTCGATTTCAAACTTGTAAAGTAATCAAGTCTTAAAACAGCTCTCCTTAGAGCATACATTTTAATCTTTCGAAAACAAGAAACTTTCTTTGAAATCATAATTTTTCAAACCATACACACTTAGCTTAGATAGAGTAGAGACACACTATGGGAGTTTCTCATAACCGACATAAACCATGTGAGCTACATGGAGTCCAACGTCCAACCCACGTTGGGGAGAGTCGTCCTATCCTTACCATCGGAGTAGGTCTTTGATAATTCATTCATTCACTAGTGATCACTATATCAGCCTCAGGCTCACATCCTATGGGGGCACGTATTTCTAGGAAAGTACCACACTTCCCACTCGGTGCTAAATACTACTCCCGGACTTAGCTCAGAATTTTAAAAGACAATCCACCTTACACAATTCCATACTTTGCATTGGGAGCCAATATGCTACCCCTTTTTATCATAATTCAATCAAATTGTGTGGATTTTTTTTCTCACTTGGGTTCAAAATCAACTCTTTCACGACCAAAAAGGTCAAATCTTTCTATATCATGTCAATTCATTCAATTCTCAAGATGCTTATAACACATAATTTCTCAAAAATAACAATCTCAAATAGGGTTCAAAGACCCATATATCAATATCACAATAAAACCTTCAAGATTTATGCTTTATATTGTAGACATATATATAAATCACTTCAAATCTGACAAGTTCAGCTTTATGTATAACCATATCAACATTCTCATGAAAGCAATATAAGATATAAATTCATACTTTAAATTCATAGGAAAACATATAAAATCATGTATCTTCAAAAAAGGAAACCAACTTTGGGCACAAGAAAGAAAGGGTGTTCTTGTTGAAAAACCCTACATACCTTTATGGTAATGAAATTATTGAAAGATTGAACCTTTAATGTTAATTGTGCAACCCTAGTTGTTTTGCTCCTATCGTGCTCTTGAATGATGTGCTTAAATTGATAATAGGGTTATGATGTGATTAGGAATAGTTAAATTCATAAGGTTAAGTTTAGGGACATGTAAGGAGTGTTGAAAGACTTAGTTGCCCTTGAATTAACTCAAGAATGGAGTGTTTTCATAGATAGAACCCTAAGTGTGCGTCGCATACCTTATCGCATAAGCTAGGGTGTGCGCCGCACACCTTATCGCACAAGCTAAGGTATGCGTCGCACACCTTATGGCACACTTTAGGATGTGTTCCACACAACCTATGGCACATCCATTCTAGTAGCCATGTGCGATTGGTTAGGCGATCCACTCCACTTTTCAAAGCCATAACTTCTTGCTCGGGTATCGGATTTTGATAAAATTGATATCGTTGGAAAGATAATCCGATTTTGTATCATTTGGTGGGTCTAAATATAAAAAAAATACCATATATTAATCAATTTATACTCGTTCAAAGATGACCCTTGCAAAATAAAACACTAAAACTTGATGGATTCAAAAACTCTTAGCTTGCATGACCTTAAGTGACTCATATGAATACATTTAACACATCATAAGCTTTCTTCTCACTAGGATACTCATGGTAAGTCATGTGCTCAAATATAAATTACAGGATAGGAGGTTTCACATGTAGGAACAATGTTTCATCTTCTAACTTAGAAATGTAAGGGGTATTACAACGGGTGATTTTGTGGTTAAGTCAGCCATGGGAAAATCTTTCGACGCCTTTAGAAAAATACTTTGAGAACAAAAATTGGATGCTTATTTAAGGGATAGCTGCTTTGGGAAATATCTTAATTTGTCGGAGGACAACAATGCTCGTTTTCAAATAAAAATGATATATGAACTTCTCAAGCGTAGGTTTATGTATGAAAACAAAGATAAGATGGATGAGGTGTGGATAAATTACTGTGGCATGCCTGTTTATTTTGGTTGGAAGGAGTTTGCCATAGTTATTGGACTAAAATGTTATCCTCCTTCTCAAGTTATACCTATTCTAACCCAAAAAAAAACACCCCGCACACCCAAAAAAGGCAAAGGCAAGTCGTGTGAACGTGATGACCTAGTGTCCTTGTTGGTCCAAGCTTTAGAAACAAAAATTTAATAGAAGCGTTGAAAGGTAAAGGACTTTCAAAGAAGCAAAACCAATCATTGTACTTGGTTTGGTTTATACATAATATTCTTTGGGCGAGAGACGTTAACAACAACATAAGCCTCGATCTAATAAAGCTCTCCGAGGATCTTGAGGCATTTAACAACTATCCTTGGGGGTATGAAAGATTCAAAATGACTGTCAAATATTTGTTGACCCCGTTAGCGCCAAAGACATTCAACTTATATGGCTTCCCATGGGATTTAATGGTAAATGTTTCTTTCTTCTATTATGATATAATTCATTTTTTTTGCTCAATAATGGTTTTGATTTATTGGCGTTATTTTATAGGCTTGGGCGTTTGAACCCATTCCTTATTTGAGACAACAAGTGAACTACCAGGAAGGAGTTTCTTGTCCAAGAATCTTGAGATGGTTGTCGGCTAAAACTAATAAAAATTTAAAATTTCTTGATCTCTTCAATCCTCCGAAGGATGCAGTAAGTATAATTATAATTAATTTTTTCTATTAATTAATGATTTTTTTTCAATGATCTAATCATCATACTAATATATGTAATGATTTATGTTAGATTGTGCATCCGTCGCTAGTTTCGACCAATCAAGAGTTAAAGATGCCATTTTTTCTTACTTTATGGTCTATGCAAACTTTATCGGACCCTAAGGTCATCAACAGAAAAAAATAGAATTATTTGGAGCAACAACCATTACAAGAAAAATAATTTTGGAGGGTGGGATTGTTGTTGTTGTTGATGGTCTTAGTGATGAAGGAGCTATTGGTGGTGGTAATGATGCTGCTGTTGGTGCTAATGATGCTCCTCTTATAGTATTTAAAGCAAGCCATTATGAGTATGATCATACTGGTTATATAGATTTTGCCTCTCCCAGGGAATGTTCTGCATACAAATGTCAAGACTGCAGGGCAAAACATGATGTAGTGATTAATGATATTAATGCATTAACTACTTCTGTAAAGGAAATGACATCTAAGAGGGGTCTCATTCCATTAAAGAGGATTTTATTTCCATCCGCTCTATTAGAGATTAGGGCTAAGAGGAGAAGGAAAGTGATTTCTAGGGCATTATCAAGCATCCAAAAAAGCAAAATTGCAACTCCTCTGCCTGTGTGTTGTAATGAGCAACGTACAATGTCCAAAGGAGAGTAGCACGAGCTGAAGAAGGTGAATATATTATATGTCTTCCAACTGACAAAACAAATAGACGCATATCTATTTCAATAGATGACACATCTGCTAAAAATTATTAAGCAGATATATAAATCTATTGCAATAGTTGACTAACCTGTTGCACCAGATACTTTATCTGGTGCAACATATGTCTCATATTTTTTAGCAAATCAAACAGCTCTTCGTACTGCTTTTATTTTTACCAACAGATGACCTATCTACTGCAACAAATGATTCATATGTTGCAATAGATGGTTCATCCATTAGAAATTATCACACAGGGTATTCCTTATGTAGAAATTTATCCCAACAGTTGATTCATTGTTGCAGCAAAAATATAATCTGTTTGGGACAATTTAAAATAGGAGGAAGACTTGTTTGATTTACTAGAAGAGATGAGTTATCCTTTTTGTTTTGTTGTATCTCGGTGATTAGCATTGACCAATTCTGGCTTTCTAGGTGGATGTAGAAGAAGCTACTACTGAACAACATTAACAATATGCTACTCTTTTTATGGAAATACGGAGAACAGAAAGCACAAAAACCATACGTAAGCGACAATAATGATCCACGATGAGCAAAGCCGAATTCTATAGCATCGGATGAAGAACAACTTTTTCATACTGAGTAGATATTTATAGCTTGAGCCTGTCAAAGCAGTCCTTGGCAGTATACTTAAATTGTTGTTGATGTCTTTATTGAGATCTGTACCCATAACAATTTTTTTACATTTCATTTATTCGTTGACTTATTTCAGCTAATTTATGAAGGCTTCGATTTATTTTATTTTGTCTACGAATTTTATTTATTCCTTAGATTTGAACTTATTAATTGAAAAAGAATACTAGATTTAAATATTGCACAGATAATATATCTGTTGCAACAGACGACACATCTTTTGGAAAAATTGAACAGATTTAGACATATGTTGCAACAGGTAGGTGATCTGTAAGAATTTATCAAACAGGTCTTCCCACTATTGCAACAAATGGACTTTAGATAAAAACATCGAGATAATGCAACAGATGACCAACCTATTGCAGCAAATAAACTATATGTCAGAACAGGTAGGATAACCGTTATAATGAATGAAGAATCTGTTGCATTATAAAAATTCAACTTTCATTGGATATAAAAAATTGCCACTACGTGTAAAAAGGTTAAAGTGAATTGAATTGAAACAAAAAAGGTGCAACCCATCGACGGTGTTCAGTTCAAACACCTAAAATAAGATAGGCATCAAGTAGACAGTGTTCATTTTAAATACGTAAAATAAAATAGGCTCAAATGTGTCAGTGTCAGTCTGACACATTTAGCTGACTTGCCACCACTTGGCCCCCAATGGTCATTTCCTCCTCCCATTGTCTTATATATTCATCTTCCTCCTAAAATTTAACCCTAAATTCCCAAATCTTCTTTTATCTATTCAAATTATTTTTTTTTTCCAACTGAGCTTGACAATGTCGAGCGCATCTTTCACTGTTTTTTGTGATAAAGATTTTGGATATTGTAAGTGCGGTCATGAAGCTTTGTTAAAGACTTCTTGGACTCAACAAAATCTAGGTCGTAGGTTTTTTACTTTTAAGATTTCAAAGGTAATATTTTTTTTATTTAATTAGTTGATTAATTATTGTCTTGTAATTGTTTTGTAATTGTGTTCTCTTTTTTGTAGAAATTTGGTGGATGCGATTACTTTGATTGGTATGAAGAACGACACCCTTCACAAGTAAATCGTGTAATCTGGGGTTTATTGAATAAATCAAGGCTTCTGAAGAGAAACAAAATCGAGCAAGAAGATACTACATTGTTGCCGTTATTACAACTGGTTTGGTGTTGTTGGGCACATGGATATTCAAGCCTAATTGCTGAAATTTTCATAGCGGAGTGTATATTTGCTACTGATTTGGTGTTGTCGAGCACATAGATATTCAAGCGTAACTGTTGGAAAATATCAAAAAGATTTAGGCATATGTTGTAAAATTTAGGTCATCTATTGGAAATTATCAAACAGGTCTTCCTACTATTGCAACAGATTAGACTTAGATTATTAGATTATTCAGAGAAATAATATTGGCGTAATGCAACAGATGACCAACCTATTGCAACAGATAAAATATATGCCAGAATGGATTAAATATATTTTACAATAGATTAACAATCTAATCTATTGCATTATAAAAAACTCAACTTTCATCAGAAAAAAATTATTGCCACTACATGTACATGTAATAAAGTGAAGGGTGACTTGAAATTAAAAATTTCT
>NW_025852992.1:78642-137147 GCF_002878395.1 Capsicum annuum | reverse complement strand
AATATATTGGTTTCAGCATGGGTTGGCAGCGGATTCTGGTTGATGTTCGGAACCTCCGGGGCCTGGACTAGAATCTGATTTGCATCGATTAAATCCTGGATGGCTTTCTTCAAAAGACAACATTTCTCGATATCATGCCCTAGCATGTCAGAACAATACGCACACCTTAAAGAATAATCCAGATTTCTTGGGGATGGATTCAAAAGCCTTCCTTGAATTGGGGTCAAGACCTTCATCTTTCTCAACCTATCAAACAAGCTAGCATATGACTCCCCAAGAGGTGTGAACTAATTTTTGATCGCCTTATCTTTCTTATACTCGGGCCTAGGTTGGAAACTGGGTTTGGCGGGATTTTGGTAATTTGGAGGAGCTGAAGGATGATTTTGAGGAGCTTGTGCACGCTATTGCGGGTAAGAAGGGGTTTGAGCATATGGCTGTGCGCTATATACTTGGTACGGGGGTTGTGGAATGGAATATGGTAGGTTTTGTAGGGGATAGTAATGATGGGGAGGAATTATGGAGCTTGGGAATAGTCTTGGGCTTGGGGTTAGTGATAGGGGCGAGACAATCTTTTGGGATAGGAATGGGATCCAGCTACAATGGTCGCCACATCTTTTTTTTTACCTCAAAAAGATCTATATCCATCTTAAATTGCTTGGGTGGTGGCCTTTAATGCGGAAAAACTCATAATCCGTCTAGTTTAGATTCCGCCCTCTATCATCTCTCCTATTTTTAGGACTTCAATAAATGACTTTCCCATCACCGGAAGTAAATGTTGAAAATAGGTCTCATCCTGTGCCTGAATGAAGACCTCTACCAACTTACTCTCCTTCATTGGAGATTTTAACTTGCAGCCTGTTCACACCATCTTATCGCGTATTCCCGAAAGCCTTCAGTACTTTTCTTCTTCATGTTGACCAGGGATTTCTCATCAGGAACTAGATCGACGTTATATTGAAAATGTTGCACAAATTCATTAGCTAGGTCATCCCAGTTGTTCCAATTGTTAATATCCTAATCGAGGAACCATCCTGAAGCCAGACCGAAAAGACTCTCGCCAAAGAAAGCCATGAACAACTTTCTCTCCCCCCTGCAACCCTCAATTGGTTGCAATAGTATCTCAAAGGCACCACAGGATCATCATGTCCCATTTAATTCTCAAATTTGGGCATTTTAAAACCAAAGAGAAGGTTAATGTCTGGGAACATGTAAAGATCTCTATAGGAAACACTCTTATAACCCTCAATTCCTTGCAAATTCCTCATGGCCTGTTCCAAACTTTTCAATTTCAATGACTTCTTGTTCCTCCGTTGCAATAGGCTTCTCTGTATAAAATGGAAATACAGGTGGCTGAGTGTACCCATACGGTTCATTCATCTTCAAAATAGGCTGGGGCAAAATACTGATTATCTGAAATCTTCAATACTGGCTCATTAGAAGACCGAGAGAGTACCGTTATCGAATGCACAGTATAGGTGGGAGCTTCAGGTGGTGGCAAATCCACGAACACAGGCGCTGTTGGTGGTCCCGAATAAGTCACGTGCCTTGGTTGAGGAACTGCTAGGGGCACACTAGAAGTGCCAGGGTAATATTGCCGCGGAGTGAATCCCTGTACGTGCTCCGGTGACTCAATGGGAACAGAGAATTACGCCTGAAAGAGCGGTGAGCGATTGGGGATATTCCCAAGATCTTCATGGAGTGGAGGAGGAGGCATTCCACTAGCCCATGCTCAGTGCAGATCTAGCAATTATTGTCTAAGGATCAATACCTCATCATTGCATTCTGAACTTTCTTCCCTGGGATCCTGATCTGGGTCGATGAGTGAATTTTCAATCTCCCTATTAGCCATGGAAAGCTTCGCTTTTGATCTAGTAAAGTACGAATGACTAGCCAGAGTGCTACAAACTAACCACTTATTTGAGGAACATGCTCATCAAAGACAAAACTCGTTAGGATTTAGGTCAGGCAACATGCATAGAAATCACATTGTATACATCCTAGGTTCATGTACCTTTCTACCGGACTTAGATGGTAATGGGGGCCATTTTAGTATCATCCCAATCTTTCTCCTACACCCATTTGCTTCTTTCCTCCAAACACACCTCTTTTTTTTCTTTTCGCCCTTACCTCTTTCTTCTTTTCATCAGTCTTTTTTCTTTCACCTTATTCTCTCGTCACTCTTTCTATTTTTTCTAGCTATCTACCTTCTTTTATCATTCTTTATGGCTTTTCCAAATAGGAAAAATAATGAAGAACGAAGAATCAAAATGATTAGATCGAACCCAGAAGTAGGTTGCCTACGTATCATGTTGTACATGAATCAGATCTTGCGTAGTTTCAGAAGTCTTGCCAAAATGGCCAATTAATTTTTTTTTTCTTTCTTTTTTTCTTGAAACTTTAAAAAGAAAAGAAAATAACAAATTGTCAAAAGAATTGATGAATTTTTTTTTGCATTTTTCAAGTTTAAACTCTCTATACAAAATGAAACCTATGATTACCAAAGAAAAATCTTTTTGGGTTTTCGATTTTGAGTTTCATATGAAAAATGAAACTTGAACCTATTAAAGGAAAAATCTTTTTTGTAGTTTTATTTTAAAGATGTATATGAAACACCTACTCTAATAAAGAGTGAAGAAAATCTCTTTTTTTTTTTGAATTTTTCAAATAAGATCCCCGAACCAACAATAGGCTATCTACGTATCTCACTCCCGAGGTAGGAGAATCAGGGGCGCGTAGTTCGTCCAGATTGGAAAATTAAGGATTATGAAACCAACTGAACCTTGACATTGAGAGACGCAGCCACAAACAGAAGATGAAAAACAAAAAAAAGTCTTTTTGAGTTTTCAGTTTGACACTTCACATAAAACTGACACCAACAACTAGGAAAGGAATTTTTTTCAGTATTTTTGTCATACGAAATGTACAAAACTTTTGGCATTTTTTTTTTTTGAATTTTTCTTTTGTAAAAAGCTTCTAGATTTTTTTTTTTTTGAATTTTTGAATTATGAATGCATGCTAAAGGAGATAAAGGAAAAATCTTTTTGACGGTTTTTTTTTGTTTTTTGAGTAAATGCGTGAAAAAGGTAAGAAAATCTTTTTGAATTTTTGGATTTTGAAAAATAAAAGTCATAAAGAACTCTAAAAATAAACTACGAAGCTCTTTTTTTTTCTTTTTTTTTGACTCATTTTTTTTTCTTTTTTTTTTTTCAATTTTTATTGCCTACACACTTTTCTTCCAACACATGCTTTCCCCAAATCAGTCCGTCAAGTGACCACGTTACCCTCAGAGATACAACATTTAGCACGTAGGGATGCTTTAACGGTGAGTCTCCTACAAAGGACCGTGTGGACCCCGCTAGGTCTCAATATGATGCACATAAGAATGACCTAAATGCTGACCTATGCTGTGGTTAACTAACAAGGCCGTTTGGGGGAGCACATGATCGATAGTGGCTACTTTACTTTCCACCTACTCCATACATCCAACGGCTCCTCCCCTGAAATAAGGGTGACTCAACTAGAGGTCATGCGCACGACGTGCACTCCGGGACTTGTTGCAGAAAGAATTGACTCGGGTTATGCAAATGATGTCAGATATAAAGCGGTAGAACATAAGAGAAAAACTATAAACACGTAGCACTCAAAAATGATAAAATAAACAACAAATGATAACAGAAACAATGTTTATACACCCATAATGTCAAATTAAGCCGATACAATTCCAAAAATAGGCTCAAATTCTGAAAAGATCCCCAACAGAGTCGCCAGAGCTGTCACTCCCCTTTTTAAACTCCGAAAATTATGGTCTTAAGTTCGAAAGGGATTTTTTTATTATTGAAGTGACAAAGGGTGAAAATTTGTTCTAAAAAAGGATTATTTTTACTTTCAAAACTCAGAGTCGCCACTTGGTATAATCCAGTGTGCCAAGTCACCTTTGGAAAATCCTTTTTCAAAATGGTTTTGACTATTTTAAAACTGGTTTGCGAACAGAGATTCCGGTTAAGGAATTCTGTTGACCGAGGGGAAGGCGTTAGGCACCCCTCGATCCCGTGGTTCGACCACGGTTGCTTGGTGGAGTGTATTGGCTAACTTGGCACTATTAATGTACGAACCACGTAAATACACAAGACAAGAAAACAAACAAATCAAACAAAAATTCAAAGCCAAAATAAAGTCCAGTCCAAATTATACAGTACCAAAATACAAATAAAAGATTCCAAAATAAAAGTCCTATTCTAAACTAATCCTAGACTAAGCTTGAATGCCTTACCCGATGCCTTGGGCCTTCCTCATGAACGTCTTCCATCAACATAGTATGTCGGGGTATTTCCCGATGAATAAATACAGTGTGTCTCGAGGTATTCCCCGATTAAATGAATACATTTTGAATTAAATACGATAAACTAGAAAGAAACATTCATTCTCACATTCCAATATTCAACCAAAACAGCAAGTTCTAAAATTTGCCTACCCGAACCTATATTGCCTATCCGTTTCAACCCATCATAGATCTATCACAGTTCATACAATACTCATGTTCATTCTAAATTAAACAAACAATGACAAACTTAAGTTAATTTAATTCAATCATTTTTTATCAAGTTCTCAATTCCAGCCCACCTAACTTCATTTTCATTAATTACACAAAAAATTACTCCAATTCGTTCCACATATCACTTAACTTACATCATCAAACATATAAAATATCATAACATCGACAAAATGCAACAATCATGATCCGCCACACATAATCATAACCAATCTAATCAAATCAAGAAAAAAGAAAAGAGAATGAGTTAAAAGAGTGGACCTCGATAGCGCTTGTTTTCATTGATAATAAAGATATCCGAGACCAAAAACCTCGAACAAGGATCCCAACAACGAGCAGAGATCCAACTCGTGAATATTAGACCCACTAGATTAAGAGACACCCCCTAAAGCACAATATCGAAGAACCAATCACAAAACAGGCAAACCCGAAGCTCTCTAAATCCGGTGAAGGACTGAAAAACTTATAGGAATTGAGTTCTAGTAAGATGACAGTGATCAAAACCAATGGGAAAGGTCAGATTCCGGCGACCTTGATATTTTCCGGTTAGATTCAACTAAAAACCACCAAAAAACAGAGGAAATTTTGGGGATTTTAGCTGGACTTGCTGAACGGGCGATGTGGACACACATGGCGCCGATACGGCAAGATTTAAACTGAAAATGAGGTCGAGATTCACTGTTTCGGCATGGTTTAGGTCAGAATGGAGATGGACCTCCTATTTTCACTACACCGGAGTTCCTACGAACTCTGTAATGGAGAACATTTGGAGATAATCGATGGTTGTAGCATAGAAGTCACCGAAAAAAGAAATAAATCTATCAACACTCTTTCCCTACTCTCTTTCTCTCCCGTTACTCTCTCTCTCTCCGTTTCTCTCTGCGTGTGTCGGTGATGGAAATCCATATATTGTGATGGTGAGATAAAAATGGAATGGAGGTGTGTGTTGGGTGTTGAGAGTATGAAAATGGAGAGTTGTTGGGAGCCCAAAAACTAGAAAAAAAATGAAGATGATGGTGACTTCCCCCCTGCTTAAGACTATTTGGTGTGTATATATGGCAGTGAAAAGTATGTGGGTCAATTGTGAGTGGAGATTTCCAGTGGCTCCCACCTTTTTCAATTTTGTTAGGTGAGATAGTGAGGTTATTTTTTTAATTGGAGGGGTAGGGGTTAGGTGTCCATTTTTGATTGGGTGGGGTTGTTGGAATGTTAGAATGAGACAAAGTTTGTTATAACTTGTTATTTTTAGATAAAAACAAAACAAAAATAAATAAATAAATAAATAAGTAAAAGATGGGTGGTTATTTATTTTCTTGAGGAAAAATTATAAGAATTAAATTGTGTGATATTGGAACGAGAAATATTTTTGACGGGGCAAAATTAAGTGTCTACAACATTTAAGTACAAGATCACCAAATACTGTTTTAGGGTTATTCATCAGTATCGCAACTCGAAACTTTTTAATACTAATGGTTTTGACAGAATCATGGTGGAATTTTGATATTATTTCACGCCCCATTGGTGAGGAGGAGTTATCACTTTCCTCGGCTTCATTTTGCCCTGACTGAGATTGTTTTGGAAGTTCCTCCGAATCTATCTGTACTCTAGACTTTTTGGTTTGGTGATTGGAAGTTGGTCCACTTTCTCCACTTTCAGTTTCTTTTATTTTGGGAGACATCTTTTAACTACAAACAAAAGAAAAACAAAAAATACATTGCATTTGATGTCTGCATAATTTTTTTAAAAAAGGTGAGACAAATTTCAATAAATTATTCTTACCACATAACCAAAAAAATACTCCAACGGACAAACCATCAGTTGGAACAGATGGGGAACCCGAATTTGTTTGAAGACCTATTTAATATCTCCCAACAGATATTCCACTTATTGCAATAGGTGGGGAAATTTCTATAAATTATTCTATGCCACATTACAAGAAAATACTCCAATGGATAACCCATCAGTTGGAATAGATGGAGAATCTGTTTGAAGGCCTATTTAATATCTCCCAATAGATCTTCCACCCGTTGCAATAGATGGACCACTACCACCACAACCAATGCCACCAAGACCACCACCAATGCCACCAATACAATACCAAGATACCAACACCACCGCCAAAAACACAAATACCAACACCACCAACAACACCAGAAACACCATCCAACAATACCACAATAATCAACTAAACACTGAGAGAAAAACTAGGATTTTCTCAGGTGCTTCCTACCTTTTTAGCATCCAAAACTCAAAATTATTAACCCATTCTCAAAGATAATACAACTAAAAGTCTTCTTTTTTATCATTAACTAAAAATCCCTATTTTTTAGAATAAAGAACAAACGTAGAACTCTTCTCGAACTCTATTACATGTGAAGATATAGAAAATTACAGATACAAGAGGGAATGAAGTAAAAAAAAACAACTATATGTAGTAGTAAATGAAAAGAAAATTGACCTGTTTTGAAGGGTTGAGCAATATGTTGAGTAGTAGTTGTTTGTATTGTTGAGAGGGAGAGGACACTTAGAGAGAGAGAGAGAGAGAGAGAGAAGAACTAGAACTTAAGATTTGAAATGAAAAGTTTTTCGCGCAAATGGATGATTTGTATGGGTTGATTTCTAATTTTGGAAAAGAATGACAAGTTTTGAAATTGCTAATTTGGTCTGAATTGATCTTAATTAATTTTTAAAATTTTAAAATATATTGTTTTTAAAACATTGAGTTGATGAGAACTTATTTTAACTCAGAGTAATCGATCGATGACTCAGGTCGGGATGAACGCAATACCAACGCCATGCAATTGCAAAGACTCGATTGGATTTGTAGTTGACCCTGCGAGCTCATTCATTTATCCCTAGTTCCACCTAAATCAACTTAGATGCTATCACTATCCTAACATTGAGTTGATGAGAACTCATTTCAACTCAGAGTGATCGATCGATGACTTAGGTCAGGATAAACGCAATACCAACGTCATGTAATTACAAAGGTTCGATTGGATTTATAGTTGACCCTGTGAACTCATTCATTCATCTCTAGTTCCACCTAAATCAACTTAGGTACTACAACTATCATAACATTAAGTTGATGAGAACTAATTTCAACAAAGAGTGATCTATCGACAACTCAGGTTGGGATGAATGCAATACCAATGCCATGCAATTGCGAATACTAGATTTGATTTTTAGTTGACCATGCGAGCTCATTCATTCATCCCTAATTCCACCTAAATAAACTTAGGCAGTATCACTATCCTAACATTGAGTTGATGAGAACTCATTTCAATTTAGAGTGATCGATCGATGACTCAGGTCAGGATAAATGCAATACCAACGCCATGCAATTGCAAAGACTCAATTGGATTTGTAGTTGACCTTGCGAGCTCATTCATTTATACCTATTTCCACCTAAATCAACTTAGGTACTATCACTATCCTAACGTTGAGTTGATGAGAACTCATTTCAACTCAGGTCAGGATGAACGCAATACCAATGCCATGTAATTGTAAAGACTTGATTGGATTTTCAGTTGACCCTCTGAGCTTATTCATTAATCCTTAGTTCCATCTAAATCAATTGCAATGAAATCTGTTGCAACAAACGACTAAGCTATTGAAAATTTTCAAACATGTACATATCAGTTGTAATAGATGACACATCTAATTTAATTATCAAATAGATATTTGCATCTGGCGTGACAGATGATTGATCTAATGGAAATTTTCAAATATATATATATATATATATATATATATATATATATTTTATGAGATATGACATATCTGATTTTATTAATTATCAAATGAACATTTTCATCTGTTGTCACAGATGATTGAGTTGTTGGGATTTTTAAATAGATATTTATATCTATTGTAACAGATGACTGAGTTGTTCGAATTTCTAAATAGATATTTATATATATTGCAACAAATGAAATATCTCTTTTGTCTTTTAATTTTAAAGCAAGCTTCTGGTCCGAGTAGATAATATCAAGTAGCAGTACTTACTACTAAAGGCGGTAAAAAATATTTCTTGGATATCTCAAAAGTGAGTTCATTGAGCAGTATTGTCTTGTCTTTTCAATATCAGTAGTCTTAGTCTTCCTCTTGCCCCTCAAATTATTAATGAATATTGAAAACCACCACGTCTACGTACACAATACATCTATAGAAATTATTTCATCTCTTCTTTCAGCTGCAGTTTATTTTATTCAACTCTCATCTTTTTATTTCTCTCCTCTTTAGGGTCACAACCTTTTTTCTCTCTTTTCTCTTCTCTTCTCATAAAGATCTTTTTGGATCTAAACCCATCCATATATTTTCTTAACTTAAATTTCTATTTTGATTCCCTTTTTGATATTAAGGTTTGGTTCATTATTGCTCTTTAATTCTCGTCTTCTTCTTTGCAAGTTATTCACATCTATATTTTTATTTAATTACTATTTACCCATATCATATTTATTAAAAAATTTTGAAAGAAATTTTAAGTGTTGAATAAACAATATGAAAATTTTTATTACAATATGAGAAAAAAATCATCTATTGGGAGAAGTATAAAAGCCTTGTTGGCAGTATCATTTTTTTGTATGTATTTTTTTATTTCTTTATTGTTGATGTAGTTATTGATGTTGTTGGTGGGGTTGGCATTGTTAGAACTCGTGGTGTGGTGTTGTTGATGGTTCTGAAACAATTTATTATTGATGATGTTGTTGGAACAAATGTTGTTGTTTCTTTTTTGTTGATGTTTATGCTGTTGTTGATGTTGTAACAGATGGAGAAACTGTTAGAACAAATAAAACCACTAGAAAGGCTGGTTTGATGTATTTCATCAGACTCCATATCTGTTGCAATACACTCCATATCTGTTGCAAAAGACTCTACATCTATTGCAACAGACTCTACATCTGATGCAACAGATGGATAATATTCTTTTTGTGACATCAATTTTTTTCCTCTTCTTTGTATATATAAGGAACTGACAGTTGATCAACTTTTGATGGACTATTGTAAGAGGCTACAGTAAAGATGGGTTCAGAGGAATAAGCTGCTTGCAGATGGAACCACTTCATATGTAGGAGGTATGTATTACTGATATAGTAATCGTGGAAACACACATAGAGCGCACTGATTTTGTGAATACTATTTTTCCTGATTAGTCATAGATCGTTCAAACAAGAGGTCTGCAATTTTATAGTTAAGTTTGGTAGGTTCAAACTAATAAGGATGAGGGACTATGAGTTGGACTAACTTTTAGGGTGTATTAGACCCTTAGAGGGCCTTCGAAGCTTAGCACTGCATCTAACAAGAAAGGAAAAACAATATAGTTATTACCCTGGATAAAATTTATATGGCTGGGTTTCTCGCTCGGGGTAATGATTATATGATAGAAGGTGCGATAGGAGAATGCTTTTGAGGGGAAATGGGTGGTTAATGGAAGACTATATCATCTCAGAGCTAATTAAAGAATAGACATAGGGTAGATACAACTTTTAAAAAATTTGGTCGATGGAATTATCATAAAAGATAGGGAGATCTGAATCAAGTGCAAATATGAAAGTGTATCCAATAATGTAATTTCATCTGTTGTGTCTCTAAAAAAAATCATGCATATTGACACTTTGCTAGGGAGCTGCGTGGTCGGGATTATCACCTAGATAGAAAATATGAGAAGACCAACAAAGAACCCTCACGGGCATCGAGGGTTGAAATGATGTACAACAAGTCTAGAAAACTTACGCCAATAACAACTGCAGTTAAAATAATTCTAAGCGAAGGCTGAAATTTTTGAATTTTAAATTTCATCCCATGCTTTCTTGTTTGTGTTTTAGACCAGGTCCACTGTCGTTGACCCAATCGAAACCACAAATGAGATTGAAAGACAAATAGAGTATCATTGCTTCCTTAGCAATATGGTTATAATTGATTGTGTTTTCTTCCCTTAACATGCTTTCAACATTCCTTGGAGATGATCAGATGCTTGCTGTAGTATGTGAATCCCACTAATTTTCAAGCTTGCCTTCAGCTTGTTGATTCTGTATTCAAGTTGGTCATTGTCATCTTCAAAGTTGGTTAGGAGTTGCTCATCTCTTGTGAGCTTGATCAGGGACACCACTTTCAAAGTTGTTGCATTCTAGAATCCCTTCAGAACACTTTCTTCAGAAGCCTTAAAGGATACATGGAGGGTCTCTGTATTTGTTTTAGGTCAAAATATGTTGATACACATTGAATATGTGGTCCCAACAGTTGAACAACATACTTTTATTGAGCGTTTCTCCATGTATCTTGCTCAACCAATTTGATAAATTAGTAAGCATGGAGTTACATAGCGTGTGATCTAAACCATCTCTATAAAACCTATCAAATGTTACGTAACTCCAAGATCATTATCCTATTAAAAAATATGACCGAGTTAGTGCACAAATCGAATGAGCTCAATCTCTCAGCCTTTCTGCTGATCTCTCTTCTCCAATATAGATGACAAGATATCTACTATGCAAAAGTCTACACCGTCGCCAGAGATGCTTGACTGGGAGCAATTCTTCTGAAGATATCTGTTGATGTCTTCTGAAGAATTTCTCCCAAGCAAGCATGTCTGACGATGGTGTAGACTTTTACATAGTAGATATCTTGTCATCTATATTAGAGAAGAGTGATCAGCAAAAAGGCTGACAGATTGGGCTTGTTTGATTTGTGCACTAACTCGGGCATATTTTTTTGATAGGATAATGAGATCGAAGTTACATAATGTTTGATAGTCTTGGTAGAGCCAGTTTAGATCACACACTATGTAACTCTATGCTTACTAATTTATCAAATTGGTTAAGCAAGATGCATGAGAAACTCTGGATAAAAGTGTGTTGTTCAACTATTGGGACCACATCTTCAACGTGCATCAACACTTTTTGACCTAAAACAAACACAGCAACCCTCCATGTATCCTTTAAGGCTTATGAAGAAAGTGTTCTAAAGGGCTTCTAGAATGCCATAACTTTAAAGGTAGTGTTCCTGATCGAGCTCACAAGAGATGAGAAACTCTTTACCAACTTCGAAGACAGCAATGATCAACTTGAATACAGAATCAATAAGCTGGAGGCAAGCTTGAAAATTATCGAGATTCACATACTACAGCAAGCATTTGATCTTCTCCAAGGAATGTTGAAAGCATGCTAAGGAAATAAAAGACAATCAATTAATCCATATTGCTAAGGAAGTAATTATACCCTATTTGCCTTTCAATCTCATTTGTGGTTCCGATCAGGTCAATGATAGTGGACCTAATCAGAAACATTGCTACCTTCACTTAGTTTCTTTATTTTAACTGTAATTGTTATTGACGTAAGTTTTCTAAACTTGTTGAACATCATTTTAACCCTCGATGCCCGTGAGGCAACTTTATTGGTCTTCTCTTATTTTCTACCTAGATGATAATCCTGACCGCGCATCTCCCTAGGAAAGTGTCCATCTGCATTGTTTTTCTTTCAGTGACACAACAGATGAAATTACATTACCAGATACACTTTCATATTTGCACTTGATTCAGATTTCGTATCTGTTAAGATAATTCCATTGGTCAGATTCGTTAGAAGTTGTATCTACCCTACGTCTTTTCTTTAATTAGCTCTCAGATGATATAATCTTCTGTCAACCATCTATTTTCCCTCAAAATCATTCTCCTACCATACCTTATGGCATATAATCATCACCCCAAGGGAGCAACCCAGCTATATAAATTTTGGCCAGGGCAATAACTATATTGGTTTAACATTCTTGTTTGATGCAGTGCGAGGCTTAGAGGGCCCTCTAAGGGTCCAATACATACTTTAAGTTAAGTCCAATCACTATTGGTTCTCTGTAGTGACAACAAATATTGATCCCTTCTCAAAACTTGATACACATAAATGCGAGCAACAACCGTCAGTAATTCGTAATAGGGTATCTGCCCCATCTTCATGTGGACCTCACCTTATCAATTTTGAACCCATCAAACCTAACATTATAATGTAGGATTTTGTTTGAATGATCAATTCCTAATCGGTTAAAAACTGCATTCATAAAAATATTGTACTTTGTGTGTGTTGTCCCGGTGACCTTATTAGTAATGCATACTTAAATCCCACACATATGATAGTGGATCCATCTGCACACAACTTATTCTTCCTAGCCCATATATGGCTTAAATTGAATAAATAGATGACTAGCTAGTTGCAACAGATGACACAACAGTGTATATTGTCAAACAATTGAAGATATCTGTTACGACAATTGATCAACCTATTGCAGAAATCAAATAGATATATACATCTGTTACAAAAGATTGCCAGTATGTTGTATTGTAAGTTATCTACCAGAAAGAGTATATTTTGCAATAGATTACCCATCTGTTAGATTTATTTTAAAGCAATTTTCTTTTCTTTTCGAGATACAATAATTTATAAATAGGTCCCTCCTTACAAATATGGATGATCTAGATTCGTACAAGAATATTCATATCGAGTCCTTGCGTGAACTTCAAAGGCAGTTTGATGAATTTCAGAGAGATTTGGATGAATTCGAAGCAAGGCTGCCAGATGAAAAATGTCCGATTGACAATAATAATAATAGTAGTAATAATAATTAGGTAATATTTTTATTTTAGCGCATGTATATATTTTTCTTTCCTCCTTTTGTATATCGGATCTACCCAAGGGATTCAAAAATCTATGAACATTTATTTCATTTTGTTGTCGACTATGAATTTTTAATTCTTATTTAGTATTTAATAATAATCATTCTATTTATTCCTTGTTCTCAATATGTCGTCAACGGTTGGTGGTAGAGATTGAGCAGCAATTTGTGTCAAAAGAGGTTAATCTGCTACGACAGATCGATCATATGTTGCACCTGGCAGTTATTAATAAAAAAGGGTTATTGTTGTTATTGAGAGGGTGAAAAGAAAAAGAAGACATAACTTTCCGATTATTCATGACATTCACTTTCCGATTATTCAATATGAAAAATGTTTCGTAAATAAATAATAAGGAAATAAATGATAAATACTATTTATAACTACAATTTTAATAATTGATCGTGACTTTTCACCATTTTTGTTTTTGAATTTATTTTTAAAATTATTTATTAATAAAATAGTTATTATTCTATTAAGGAATTTGAAAAGGTGTTTTTTTTACTTATAAAATAAAAAAGTAAGCAAATTTGGATTAATGATATGATGATAGTTATTTTTTTAAAAAAAGTAGATTATATGTTGCAACAAATAAATTATCTGATGCAAATTTCTTAATAATTTAAAAAGTCATGACTTATCACAATATTTCTTAATTTAATTAAGTCATTACTTTTTATATTAATAAAAAATATAATTAATAAATGGAGGTGAACAGTTAGATTATATGTTGCAATAGATAGGTTATTTGATGCAACATATTTTATATTTGTTACAACAGATAATATATCTGTTGTCACAGATGTGTTATCTGATGCAACAGATATAGAATCTGTTGCCACAAGTCAATAAAAATGGTTCTTAGAAAGAATTAAATAATAATAATAATCTGAAAAGTCATGAATTATATCACAATATTTATTTTCTTAATTTAATCAAAAATGTAATTAATGTATGGAGGTGAGTAGTCGCGCCTTTTGGCCTCTCATTCAAATTCAATTCTCTATAAATAGGTCCCTCCTTACTCATTCGTTCATTCAACTACAATCTATTTATTTATTGCATCTCGTCTTTCATATTACACTCTAGAAGATAAGATTATGGTTGACCCAGTGTGGGACGTTGCTTTTCTACAAGACGCCGTGAATGAACTTCAGAATCAAGTTCGTGACCTACAATGGGAACTAGGAGGAGTTAGAGCAAGAATACTCCGCGAGATACGCAGGCTGAAAAGGGCCTTGCTACTTCCAGTTGAAGATTGGTCGGCTGGCAATGATGATGCTGATGATAATAATAAAAATTTGATTATTATTTTTCTTTTAGTCTATTATATGTATTTTTATTTATTTTTGTTTAATAATTAAATTATGTTTGATCTTTGATATTTTAATCCATATTTAATTTTCATTCTGTCTATTATCTTCTCAACAGACATGTTGATGATTCGACATAAAAAGGAATAATTTAGAATTCAGTAGCAATAGCAAGATTTATCTGTTGGGTTTGTGGCAGGGGTTGATGTGTTGTTCAAAATATATTACTCATGTTGCAACAGATATGAATTTGATGTAACAGATAAATAGTCTGTTTCAATAGATGAATAGTTTGTTGCTTTGCTTGGCTCTGCCGTTTTAATTCGTACTCCCTCCGTCTCAAATTACCCATCCCAAATTGAGCTGCCACATTGATTAAGAAAAATAATTAATAACATGTCTAGTTTACCATAACCCACTGACCAGTTGGTGGGTCAGTAGACTTGTTTGAAATAACGATTGTTTGCTATTCAATCGAAATTTCATAAGAGAAGAAAGCTTTTAACGTCGCTCGGCATATAGTCCCCCTATTAAATGATGCTTCTATTTTAATTTGAAGAAAAAGTGATTAATGAAAAGGGTTAAACATGGATTTATTAAATTTTTTCTTAATTAATGAAAAAGACAAGTAAAATAAGAAATCGAATTAGGAAATTTGGGACGGGTAATTAGACGTAAGGAATAATTTTGAATCTAGTAGAAATAACAAGAGTTTAAAACATATTGGTTATCTGTTGGGTTTGTGGCAGTGGTTGATTTTTGTTGTTTCAAATAGATTAATCATTCGTCGCAACAGATAATTAGTCTGGTGCAACAGATAAACATCCTTATACAACAAATAATACGTCTGATGCAATAGATAATACGTTTGATGCAATAGATAAATAGTCTAATGCAATAGATAAATCTTCTGATACAACAGATTTCTCATCTGATACACCAGATGATTGATCTATTTAAATTGTGGGCACTTATGCTGGATTCATGATCGGGGTTCTATCCATTGTTGAAAAAATAGAAGTGTACCCAAATGACAAATACAAATAAAAATCATAATTTTACTTACCAAAGTCACCTATGAAGTAATGCCAAAGTGGAAAGTGATGTAGTAAGCAAAATTTGACCTAAGAAATTGGTCAGATCGCAGCAGTAGCGCTGTACCACCACCACCAACAACAACAACAAATGGTCGACAAGAAGAGGATGAAGATGATAATGAAGTAGAAGATGATGATAATGAAGCAGAAGATGATGAATAAAGTAGCAGAAATAGAAACAATGAACAACAAAAATTTCGAAGAGCGAGAAAACAACAATGGATGATAATAGAGAGAAATATGCCTTTTTTTCCTCCATTTCCTGTTATTTTAGGTATACATTGGGATCAAAGTATAAATTTAAAAACTTGTGAGTTATTTTCAAACTTTTCCAACTTTCTTAATCCATAATAAAGTAATTGTCACCTCCAACTAATAATTAAGACTTATGTCACCTACGTCTCATTTTAAAATTCTTTTGTCACCTGTGGCCCAAACCCTCGAGAGACTTATAGATATAAGAGAAGATTTTATTTTCTTCTACTTTGGTGTGTATTTACAATGAGAATAGAATGCCTTTTATAGGCAATAGTATGTGGAAAAAGTGTACTATGTGAAAATACAAAATCTTTACATCCTACAATAGTATGTATAATATGTGTAGTATGTGAAGCTACAATAAAGTAGTATGTGAACATCCACCAAATACATTCTTTACCATACTTCCCCTTGGATGTTCATGTAAAAGAGAAATTCCTTAAAAATAAGATGCACAATATTGGTTTGTAATACGTCTTATTTGTTGCCTCATTAAAAACCTTACCAGGAAAATTCAGTGGGATAAAACCTTGGTTAAGGAAAAAAGAGTGCATCGCATATGTACTCCCCCTGATAAGAACATCACTTAATAACTAGGAGATGACGCATCCCAATATTGTATCGCAACTTCTCAAAGGTTGATGTTGACAATGCTTTAGTGAACATATATGCTAGATTATTTCTTGAGCGAATTTGTTGATCTATTTCACCTTTCTTCTTAAGATCATAAGTGAAAAAGAATTTTAGTGAAATGTGTTTTGTTCTGTCTCCTTTAATGTAACCTCCCTTCAGCTAAGCTATACATGCAACATTTTCTTCATAAAATATAGTTGGAATATCCTTATTCAAAGAAAATCCATATATTTCCTGAATATGTTAAGTCATTGATCTCAACCAAACACACTCCCGGCTCGCTTCATGAATGACAATGATTTCTGCATGATTTAAAGAATTTGCAGCTAATGTTTGCTTCATTGAATGCCATGATATAGATGTGTCACCATATGTAAATAAATAACCCGTCTAAGACTGACCCTTATGTAGATCTGATACGGGTACAATCATAAAGATGGACATTTTTTAGTGTGTTGAATGCAACCTACAGAGTGTATGAGTTGGAGTGTGAAAAGGGCTCAAAAGCCGTCCCTATATTGCACTCCATGGGAGCCATTTTGTTCATTTAACACTAAGGGGCACTTTTGTTATTTTGCCTATTATCATAATAAGTCTATAAATAGAACATGTTAAGGTTTATTTTATTTGGTTTCTGAATATTGATGTAAGAACACTTGAGAGAAGGCTCTCTAGGCCGAAAACTAAGGCATGAAAAGTGTGGAAACACTTGTGAATATGTATTGCTTGGAAACGTTGGTGCTTGAGCAGTAGAATCCCTCTCGTGCCTTCGTAAGAGTGTGGTGTTGCTATTGTAAGTTCTATGGGTCCTTAGATGGAATATGTCTACGGGTTCTTGGATCTTATTGTAGTGTATGTCTCACTTCCTATCTTTACATTTCATGTTTTAGTTTGTGTTTTCTAGTGAACTATTAGTTCTTGTTGTTCTTGTAATCTTATAACCGTTGGTTCTTGTTATCATAGTGTTGTTTTTTCCTACCATATTAGTGATTATCTCTTATTGTTGTTTCTATTTTTGGTGTCAAATAAACCTACATATCTTGTATTCTTGTTGTGTTTGTCGAATCCGAGAGAGGTCCCCATTTGGTCTACGATTTGTTATGATTTGTGGACTGTTTTGGGGTTCGATTTTGTGTTCCCTTATTTTGTCTTGTATCATTTGGTATCAAAGCCGAGTTTTATTTCGTTCCTATGAAGTCAATCTTGGGTTTGTTACTTAGAAAATAAAAAACAAAAGCTGAAAACTGAAAAAAAAATTTCAGAAAAGTTGAAATCTGTCCATTTTTGTTTCTTGGCCGAAAATTGTGTTCTTGTTGTCTTGGCCGATATTTGTTTGTTGTGTGTCTAGATCTAGTAGTGTTCTTGTTTGGTTTGTCATTTCTAGTGTTAGTTTTCTTGTTCACTAACATTTTTGAGTCTAGATCTAAACTTGAGCTTAAACTTGTTAAAAGTTGTTGTTGTGAACATTGTTGTGGCCGTGAGATATTGTTGTGTTTCAAGATTGGCCGTGTGTTGTATTGTGGATTTGGAGTTGGACGTTAGGTTGTTGTTGTTTGTTGTTGGAGATTTGAGGTTGAACATGTGTTGTTTATGATGGATAACCCAACATGAACCTTAGAATTCAAAGTGTTGTGTTCTTGGTGTTCTTCACCACCTTCATAACTTGTTAAAGAAAAGGTGTTGTTTGATCTTAACACCAAGAAGAAAGAGAGTGGCATTGTTGTTAGTCTTGAAGACTTTTTTCAACTACCCTTAAGCCTTCTCCAACAATCTTCCAAGTTTTAAGGTCTTTCAAGACTTTTCCTACACAAAACAAAGACTTTACAACCACTTCTAACAACCTTCCATGATTTAAGGACCTTATTTTGTGGGAATAGTATTAGCCAAGTCAAGACTTTTGTTTGAAAATTGAAAAGAGTTTAAAGACTTGTAGTTTCCCTCCATTAACCAAATCTCAATCATCCAAATTGAAAATTGACCAAGACTTCCAAATTGAAAAATAACAACTTGTTTAAAAATTACAACCAATACATGGCTGCCACATTATTATTTACTGTTCACACGACAATTTTAAGCTCAAATTTTGATCTCTTAAGTTTCAATTTGTTGTTTTCTAGTTTCGTTTGTTGATCCCAATACCAACTTACAAACTAGTGACCATTTACTAGATTGTGAGTTGGTTTTGGAAACCATTCTTTGTGTTTACGTACTTATGTGTTTCTTTTCTTATTCTTTGAAGTCGTTGTAAATGTTTGGTTCACCTCTCAACACCTCACGGAGTACAAGCAACCTTACAACACTTGTGAGATTAAAGTGTGAGGAATCTGAGAGGCAAAGAAATAAAGAGAGAGTGTGAGGACCTTTCTTATACAACTAATTTATTTGTGTTTTGTTGGTAAATTCTTAGCGACAATGAATAACAACATTCCTAATGCTATCTTGGCTGGGAATGAAACTCAATTGAGCCGAATAAGATTGAAGGCAAATCTAAATATGGAGAGAAAGCTGAGGTTCAAAATGAAGTTGTTATGTTCTCAGTTTCTTCTTATTTTGTGGTCTGTTTTGGAACCATTTTCATTTGATTTGTGCCGTGAATTTGAGGTCAAATTCCTCTTAAGATGGAGAGGATGATACAGGTACAATCATGAAGATGGACATTTTTTAGTGTGTTGAATGCAACCTACAGAGTGTACGAGTTGGAGTGTGAAAAGGGCTCAAAGTCGTCCCTTTATTGCACTCCGTTTTGTTCATTTAACACTAAGGGGCACTTTTGTCATTTTACCTATTATTGTAATAAGTCTATAAATAGAACATGTTAGGGTTTATTTCATTTGGTTGCTGAATATTGATGTAAGAACACTTGATAGAAGGCTCTTGATAACGCTCAATCTACAGCTCTCGTGGGAGTGTAAAGCGGTCGTTAGCAAATATAGAACCCAACCTGGGTTGGGTATCGATCCCACAGAGAATAGCTTGGCCAACAAGCAAGAGAAATTACTAGACTTTTAGTGCAAGTCTCGTAGGAAAGGGGGGATTGTAGTATGTAACCAAAACAAGAATGTAAGAACTGAAAATAGCAAAATAAAGAGAGATTGTCACGTGTGTTGTAAACAATGAGAATTGAGGCGTTGGGGTTATGTCCACCTTCTGAGGTATACGTCTCTATTGGCTATGAGTGTGTAGAGTCTTGACATGTAATTGCTTATAGAGAATTGTAGTCGATGGTAAATCCAAGCGTCTCTCGACCTAAACAAGGACTATTTCACTTTAACTCTCTCGAGCTTAAAGCGTGACTAACGGTACGAATTCTCCAAGAAGTTAGTCCAGGTACGGCACTAGCTTTTTAATAGGAAAGGGTGTCCTACTACCTTGACATTATCTCTTTTCCAGACAAATAACTTTTCTCTCGAACAAGTCAGATGTTAGACTGGCGTTGGTCTATGCGTCTTCTTTTCTAGACAAATAACCTTTCTCTCGAACAGGTTAGATGTTAGAATGGCGTGTTCTTGTGTTTGAACCGCAAAGAATGTAGATTTAAGATGAAGAGAATAATGATATAAGCAATATACTTGTCTTGAACTCACAAACTCATAGCTATAGATAGTAACTCATTCGGCTTCCATAACCCCAACTAAGAGATTTAGTTACCCATGAATGCGAAGGATATCACGTTTTGCATGGTGGATGGCGTGAATAGTAGGTGTTTGGCGTGTGGTTTTAGTGATTCCGTAGCAAGTAACGATTCTCTTGTTGTGGAATTTAAGAGTAGAAGAATGAAGAATTGAGAATGGGTTGTAGGAAGATGTCTTAATTGTAAGGAGATGAATGAATTGTCAGAATGTCTCCCCCTCTCCAAAATCTCTAACATGATAGGGTATTTATAATACTCCTATCCTACTCCTACTAAACTAATAAAATAAATAACCAAATCCTAATATACTAATGAAATCCTTGACCCAATTGTACTAGGGTAAGGTTACAAAATTATAATCCAAATAGAATGATGAAACACATAACCTAATTGCACTAGGTTAATGTATTATGGCAAAAATCCAGCTTTGTGTCTGTAAGTCCCAAAGTCTTCAGAAATGCTGTTTTAGCCCGGGACAGATTTTCCATGCAGCAGATTTAGTCCTTTATGCGTCCAGCTCCTTTCCATCTCGTTTGTGAGCTTTCTTTTGCGTCAAGTAAGCCATAAATTGCTGTATTTTGCATCATTTATACCTGAAACTTTCCTAATCACATTTGTTAGCTCATTTACAGGAAAAAGGACTAAAAGTGTACGAAATAGATAATTAGTTCTCGAAACTAGGCTAAAATATGGGCAAAATATATTGATATAGGCGCGTAATTTCGCCTATCATCAGCTCTCTAGGACGAAAACTAGGGCATGGCAAGTGTGAAAGCACTTGTGTTGTCTAGTGAACCATTGGTTCTTGTTGTTCTTGTAATCTTGTAACCGTTGGTTCTTATTATCATAGTGTTGTTTCTTCCTACCATATTGTTGATTATCTCTTGTTGTTGTTGTTGCTGTTTTTTGTGTCAAATAAACCTACATATCTTGTATTCTTGTTGTGTTTGTCGAATCCGAGAGAGGTCCCCATTTGGTCCGCGATTTGTTGTGATTTGTGGACTATTTTGGGGTGTGATTTTGTGTTACCTTATTTTGTCCCGTATCAAGATTAGATAAGCATCCTGAATCTACATAACCAATCATTTCTGACTTGGATTCATTTGAATAAAATAATCCCAAGTCAATGGTTCTCCGAAGATATTTGAGTATATGCTTGACACCATTCCAATGTCTATTAGTTGGGGAAGAGCTGAATGTTGCCAATAAACTTACCGCAAAACAAATATCTGATCGCGTATTATTGGTAAGATACATTAGTGCTCCGATTGCACTAATATATGGAGTTTCATCACCAAGAAGATTTTCATCACTTTCTTCAGGTCGAAATGAATATTTGTTTATACCAAGCGATCTCACAACCATTGGGGTACTCAATGAATGTACTTTATCCATAAAAAATCTCTGTAAAATATTTTCAGTATATGTGAATTGATGGACAAATATTCCATTTGTAAAATGTTTAATTTGTAGATCAAGACAAAGTTTTGTCTTTCCGAGGTCTTTTATTTCAAATTCTTTTTTCAAATATTCTACTATCTTTGAAAGCTCTTCAGGAGTTCCAATGATATTCAAATCATCAACATATACATCTATTATAATAAATTCAGATCCAGACCTTTTAATAAAGACACAAGGACAAATTGGGTCATTTTTATACCCTTCTTTTAATAGGTATTCGCTAAGGCGATTATACCACATGCGTCTTGATTTTTTTAATCGTATACGGATTTATGAAGCTTGATTAAACAATTTTCTCAAGAAGTTTTATATGCATCAGACATTTTGAATCCTTCAGGAATTTTCATATAAATATTACTGTCAAATGAGCCATATAAGTAGGCAGTGACAACGTTCAAAAGATGCATATCAAGTTTTTCATGAACTGCCAAATTAATAAGATACCTAAAGGTGATTGTATCCACCACCGGAGAATATATCTCCATATAATCAATTTCAGGTCTTTGTGAAAATACTTGTGCCACAAGTCGTGCTTTATATCTTACGGCTCCATTTTTCTTATTTCGTTTTTGTACAAAAACCCATTTGTACCCCACTGGCTTTATACCTTCAGTTTTTTGGACTATAGGTCCAAAAATTTTGCATTTTTCAAGCAAAGTCAATTCAATTTTGACTTCATCTTTCCATTTTTGCCAATCATTTCTCTGTCTACATTCTTTGATAGATTTTTGGTTCAAGATCCTCATATTGTTGCATATTTCATTAGCAATATTATAAGCAAAAATATTATCGATAATTACATCATTTCGATTTCATGTTTTTCTTGATGCGACATAACTGACTGAGATCTCTTTATTTTCATTATTTTCAGGTACCTAAACCTCTTCTGAGGTTTCATCAATTGTTATGTCTTGCTGCTCTTCATGAGTAGCTTCTTCCATATTATTATTATTTTGATCATTTGCTCATCTTTTTTAAAATTTTTTTTTTATCTTTAGAACTGATTGGTCTACCACTTTTAAGTGGTTTAGACTCATTTGCATTACTCAATTGTCCTATCGGGACATCAACTCAAATAGGAGCATTAGCAGTTGGAATGTGAGATTTTGTAATTCTTGATAAGCCAGTGAATGCATCTGGCAGTTGATTTGCAATATTTTGCAAATGAATTATCCTTTGAAATTCTAGTTCACATTTATTTGTATGAGTATCTAAGTGAGATATTAATAATGCATTCCAGTCTATCTCCTTTTCCAACTGCTTATTTTCTTCCCCTAATGTTGTATATATTGTTTCATCGGAATGACAATCAACAAATCTTTCTGTAAATAAATCTCCAGTCATAGGTTCCAAATATTTTATAATAGAAGGAGATTCATACCCAACATATATTCCCAATCTTCTTTGAGGATTCATTTTTGTGCATTGTGGTGGAGCAATTGGAACACATACCGCACATCCAAAGACTTTTAGATGGAAAATATTTGGCTCTTGTCCAAAAATTAATTGTAATGGGGAGATGTTAAGATAACTTGTGGGCCTTATCAGCACAAGAGCTACTGCATGCAAAATAGCATGACCCCATATCGAAATGGAAAGTTTTGTTCTCATAAGCATTGGTCTAGAGATTATTAGAGGTGTTTAATCAATGATTCCGCTAGACCATTTTAAGTATGAACATGGGCAACCATTTGTTCAACTGTTATTCTAGTTGATATACAATAATCATTAAAAGCCTGGGATGTAAATTCACCCGCATTATCAAGACGAATTGTCTTTATTGTATAATCTAAAAATTGTGCTCTTAACTTTATTATTTGAGCAAGTAATCTCGTAAATGCCAAATTACGAGTTGATAATAAATACACATGTTACCATCTTGTAGATTCATCTATTAAAACCATAAAATATTTAAATGGTCCATATGAAGGGTGAATGAGCCCACATATATCACCCTATATACGTTCCAGAAATGCAGGGGATTCAATTCCCACTATTAATTTTCCTTGAAAACATGCAACACAAGAAAATTCTTTAAATTGAAGAATCTTCTGGTTCTTCAATGAGTGTCCATATGAATTCTCAATTATTTTGGGCATCATATTAGAATCGGGATGGCCCAACCGATCTAATAATTAGTATTCATTGAATGTGTAAAAGAAAATTTGTAAAGTTTCAAAAAAGAATTTTAATCGATAAATTAGTAAAATTATTTTCTCATTTATAAATTCTCAAGAAGCGTGCAAAAGTAAAAGTAATCAAATAGTAGTCTTGCTAGATTGTAAATCTTTACTTGGTAATCAATGGAAGTTGTTAATTATAAAAAAGGAAAAAAAAATTATTTTTGACATAAGAGTATTTGGAGCTTAACTTAAAACATAGTGTATGAAGCTTAACTTAAAAATTAGTGTATGGAATTAGACTTGCAGACATTTGCTTGTTCAAGCAGATTTTAGATGTTTTTAGTGAAATTTGTCTATGTCATTTTCAACATTTGAAGTTTAATTTTACCAGTTTCAAACATCAAATATTTTATGTGAAGTTTGTTTTAACAAACCTAAACTTCATGTATTTTTGTTTTGTCTTGAATTCACAAATTTTAGACATTCTTCTTTGAATTTTAACTTGACAATTCAAAGTTGTAAATATCTCACTTAAGATCCTCATTTTATTTTGTTTTGCTGGTCATGATACTGTTGGAAAATAGGCATACACAACAGAGGTTAATAGATAAGATCACTTGCATATAATATGGACGACCAACATAAACACATAGATCATGCAAAGGATGCTTAAAATTAATAAAGAATATCTCTTGAAGCGTGAAAAGATATCTTGAAGCAAATATGTCTTCGAATCTGCGGTCTTCTATAGTGATCCCAAATTCACAATCAAACTCTCACAATACTTGGATGGGCAAGTACTGAATAGAAAACTTATTCCATTTTTAGACTAGGTAAAACACCTATTTATAGAGATACTCTCCCAGTCCAAGGAGGAAAGAAAAACACACGCTTGTTTCTACTTGAACAAGGACAGGTGATAACTTCTCCTTTTTCCATAGAAAATAGAATGTAGAGTTCTAGTATAATATGGACATTCCAAAGACTACAAAATTAGCTATTGAGGTTCCCTATATGGAAATAATTTAAAACACTAATTTGAATTATTCTTACCATAATAAATTATGAATTATTACACTAAAAATACATAATTGCACTCACTCCTCTATTTTTATTTTGAAATTCTCCATTAAACACTTATTTAATTTCCTATGTTAAGATTATATATATTAATCAATAAATTAAATATTACTGACGAATTTAATATAATGATTAATTTCCTTTAGAGCAATTGTAACGACCTAAAAATTTGATGAAATATGTGAAATTTGTGATTTGATAATTTTATCCCTTCCCGTAGTTGAATTATGATATTTCTAGCTTGTGAGAGTGATTGACATAATTTTTGATTCATTTTGGTATCATTTATGCAATATTGTGGTTTTTGATGGCTTCGAGAGTCTTGTTTTGGACTTATGTGGATATCTTTTAATTCGTACGACAGATGACTGAACGGACTATGTCAGTAGCTCCAAAATATTGATTTTAGGATAGGTAGACCTTTGGTTTGGGTATCAATGCACCCGAGCTCATTTTGACCTATTGGTCGGAAAGTTGGAAAATTAAAAATATAGTTGTTGGGCCACATTTGATCGAAAAGACCTCAGATGGGAAATACGACTTCACCAGCAGATCCAAAATATTGATTTTAGGGTGTTAGCATATTTGGTGTGATTATACGACTTTTAAATCTCATTTCGACCCTCGGTTTGAAAATTTGTAATTTCAGATTTGGGGGTCAATTTTGTGAAAATAATATTTTTTTGAAAATATGATATCGAAAACGTGTTCGGAATGTCAAATTTAGTGTGGTTTTATAGTTCGTTTGTGTATATCGGACTCCGAACGAATCTTGAGCATCCCGTCGAAGTCCGTTTGGATTTGGAAAAAAAATGCAGCTTTTCTTTACTTTGCTGGTGCAGATTTTCTGCACCATTAAAATCAGTTTCGGGCTCATTTTTCCTCATTTTTTCTCTTGTCTCTCGAGAGTTAAACCTAAATAGTTTGAAAACCTAAAAGTGAAGCTTGTGGGAGCTTGGGAAGCTAGATTAAAATCTATTTCTTGATTTTATTATGGATTTAATATAAGAATTCACCCTTTCCTTAATAATTTCTTGATGAATTTTCCAAACCCCCCAAAATCTAAGAGTTTGATTTTAAACCCTATTTTCACTCTTTTTCACTCGAATAATATTTTTATCTTATAATTACTAGTTTTTTTTATATCAATTTAATCTTTAAAACTACTCCGATTCTTGATTTTAACCCGATTTCCAAGATTTTACCCAATAAAGCTCAAAAATAATTTTTCTTCAATTTAAACTCCGTTTTTAACTCAATTTAACTTGATTTTTCAGTACTTGAGGAACCTAAAGCTGAAAAATCAAATATATTTCATATTTGATGTTTTTAGTGGAGTTTGGTATTGTTCGTGAAAAGTAAGGTCGCGGATTTAATTGTAGCGGATCGATTTTGGCTTTTGAGTTAGGTTATGGCTTAACTCTTTCAGACTGGAATGGATAGTAAAAGATGATACAAAATGCATGTTAAGGGTAGAAAGTAATCATGAAAATGTGGCTACTTATGTGTTGTGCCCGTGCGGTGGTATATATGTGATGTAATTATCGAAATTGAGTTATTATGTGATATGTGTGACCGTGTGGGGTCCTATGTTATATTAATAGCCTTGAATACATATGAATAATTTTATTGTGTTGTTAAAATGCTTAATGTGGTACCATTGGTGTATTGTGATTATATTTATACCTTATTGACATATGAGACATGTGGAAATTCATGGATGAAATGAATATGATGAGTGGATATTGGCTCCTATGATCGTGGAAATGTATCATTGTGGTTGGTTGTGAAAATATATCACGTGGTTGATTATGGAAATACTCATTGTGATTGGTTGTGAGCATTACATCTTCATATCATACTCATTTATGAAACATTAGTACCACTGTGACAACATTTGAGAAACACCGGCAACACCTTTTTAAAAGATATTGTACCACCTTATAAAACACTTTTAAAGGGATGTTCCAGAAAGGAGACATGAGATATGTGGATTGTATACGTGTTGACGAACCCCCATGGGTCTTGTGTTGGGAGGATTACCTCCGTAGGTGTATACGGGGATTGTCCGACGATCCCAGAGGTTGTGCGATGACCTCGTGAATCATCATCATATACACTTCACTTACTTTATTGTGTTATGTTGTGTTGTATTGGCATATTGACTTGTCATCTATGTATTTATCATATCTTCTTTCTCTTGTATTTGATGATCTTGTATATACATGTTCCCCTTGTTCTTTTTATATGTGATATAATACATACTTTTGTTCTATCTTGGTGTGATGTTGCAACATATGTGAGATATATTATAACTATTAGTGCAAGCGGTGTGGGCTATCATTGTGGGACATTTTTTGATTGCAGGTGACGTGCCCTTAGAGTATATTTTGTATGCTTTATTTACTACTTTGCTTGGTCGGCCTATGATAACTGCTTGGTCGGCCTATGATACCTACTGAGTACAAGTGGACCATACTCATGCCTACTGCGCCCTTTCGGTGCATGTCTTAGCTTGAGTGTTCCTCAGCTTGATTGACTCGGGCGATTGTTGGAGCTTCCAAGGTAGCGGTTGAACATTCATACGTCCGAAGTTCACCTCTATCTTTCTATAGTAGTTATGTCTTTATTAGTATTCGGAGGCATTTATTATTCCTTTACGGTTATTTTTTTGATGTATTTGACTCTTGTATTGTATTAGTAGTTCTTACACTATTGACACCTGATTTTGGGCATGATTGGTATTTTGGATAAGTTCTTTCCGCATTGTTATGATTACCTTTATGGTTTGTCTTGATTCAAGAAGCCTTACCTTGAGATATTTCTGTCTTTTTCTTTTTTTTTTGTATCAGTTTGGGTGATAGACTTACTTATCAAGGTACGCCGCAACAAGTGCCATCATGAATCTCATTTTTGGGTCGTGACCGCAATGCTTAACTTATTCCGTATATCAGATTCATAAATCTACTGCTAGATTTACACATGAAAACTTATACGCTTCTTATAAAAGGCGTATCATCAATCTCTATATTGAGACATGAATTTTATCAACTAACTTATTATTTGACCAATATATATTATTATCATCTAATCTATCAGGAATATTGTAAGACACCATAAATTTTTCTAGTCGTTAGAGATTTTAAAGCATGCCAAGAAAGTCTTAGCATTCAAAAATTTGGCTAAATGTTGGAATTTTCTTTTTTCCATAAGCCTGCAAAACTTTGACAAATTATTTCTGACCTTCCTGACCTCTGATTCTTAATTTTCTTATTGCGTTGTGATGGGACAAGTCAATAGTACATCTCGGGCGAGTTTTGGATTTATATTCAGATTTCAGTTGTTTTGGGTATTCATTATCCCTATGGATGTCATGTTTTGACATATTCTTTATTCAGTCGAACCTTATGTCCTATTGTTCATGTTTTCCGTATTTTATATGTTATATATTGCAGTATACAGGTACAGATATCAGGCATGGGCTAGCTTGTGGTCCTTCGGGTTATGAGCACCGTGTAGCGTTCTGATTCAAAAAAAATTGAGGTATTACAAACTTGGTATCAGAGCCTAAGGTTCAGTAGAGTCCTAGGAAGTCTAAAAGACGCATCTAATAGAGTCTTATGCATAGGTGTGTTGCGCGCTATATTTATTAGAAGGAGGCTATGAGATGTTTTAGGAATAGTTTCCCTTCTTTCAGTGTTCATGTCGTGCTAGTGAGCATAATCTCAAGTTAAACTCTTAGTCTAATCCGTTCTTCTCTTATTTCAAAATTTGTCTCCAAAGAGACGAAACCAGCCAGCTCCTCAGCCCGAAGATCCTTTGGGTGAACACATTTCTCATGTGGAGTTTAGAGCTACATTCACCATACTTACTCTGTATGTGGCTTCCCAGAATGAATGACCACCAGTTATTTAAGCCAATCTAGTGGTCAACTCATCTACAACTAGGATTTGGGACTTCACCTGAATGAACCCTCTATCTTTCTTCGGGTCTAAGTCTGATGAAGACCCTCAGGAGATCATTGACCAAGTCCATAAGGTCACTGGCATATGGGTGTTACTTCTATTGAGAGTGTTGAGTTAGCCGCCTAGCAGTTATAAGATGTGGGTCATACTTGGCACAAACAGTAGAAGTCTAAGAGGTTAGAGGATGTAGGTCCTATTGAGTGGGCGGAATTTGTCATGGCTTTCTTAGATAGATTCTTTCCCCAAGAGCTGAGGGAGGCCAAAGTTCTTGAGTTTATTAACCTCAGATAGGGAAATATGATGTTTAAGGAGTATTCTCTTAGATTTACTCAGTTAAACAGATATGCCCCTTATATGGTTGCAGACAGCAGGGCTAAGATGAGCAAGTTTGTGTCAGGGGTGAACGATAACGGGGTGAATAAGTGTAGGTCTGCAATGCTGAACAGTGATATGACCTTAGCCAGACTCATGACCCATGTTCAACAGATAGAGGAGCAGAAGGTTAGGACTAGGGAAAGGCAGAACAAAAGAGCAAGATCAGGTAGTTTCAATTTTGCTCAGCCTCTAATCAGAGAAAGAAAACCGTTCGCACTTTTATCTCAAGTTAGTAGTTCCATACCCTTTCTCCGCCAGTGCCCAGTGCCAAAATTTAGAGATGGAAATAGAGATAGAGCACCAGGCTCTAAGTCTCAGGGCAGTGTTATCAGTGCCCACATTTATCCTCAGTGTCAGACTTGCGGTAAGCACCATCAGGGTGTGTGTAGAGCGGGTAGTGGTATTTGTTTCGATTATGGCAAACCAGGCCACAAAGTTAGAGACTGTCCTCAGCCAGGTCCTCAGGGTCATCAGAACCATTCCACAGCTCAGTCCGGTTGCCCAAACCCGTAGGGTGCCACTTTCAGTGCTACTAGTGGGCAACGCCCAAATAGACTCTACGCTCTTCAGACTTGATAAGATCAGGAAAATTCTCCTGATGTCGTTATTAGTACTTTACAGATTTTCCATGATCATGTTTATGCTTTGTTAGACCCAGGTGCATCCTTGTATTTTGTTACTCCTTTCATAGCAGGCAATTTTGGAATCAGTCCTAAAATTTTAGCAGAGACCTTTTCAGTCTCTACCCCAATGGGTAAAACCATCATAGCTCGGCGGGTATACAGGAACTGCCCATTTGTGATATTTCAGAAATCCATATCAGTAGATTTAATCGAGTTAGAGATGACTGATTTTGATGTCATTCTTGGCATGGATTGGCTTTATTCCTACTATACCATAGTCGATTGCATAAATAGGATAGTTCAGTTTTAGTTCCCGAATAAGCCCGTCCTAGAGTGGAAGGGCAGTACTTCATCTTTCAGGGGTCAGCTTATTTCCCACCTTCAGGCAAGGAAAATGATTTCTAAGGGGTGTGTGTATCATCTCGTACATATTAAAGACTCTGGTTTCGAATCTACCAGTATTGAATCAATTTCAATTGTTAATGAATATTCAAATATCTTTCCCAAAGATCTTCCAGGCATTCCTCCCAAAAGGGAAATAGACTTCGGCATAGACCTTCTGCCAGATACTCTACCCATTTTTATTCTGCCATACAGAATGGCACCAGCAGAACTCATGGAACTAAAATATCAGTTAAAGGATCTCTTAGATAAGGGATTCATCAGGCCCAGTATGTCCCCATGGGTACACCAGTGTTATTCGTGCACAAGAAAGACGGTTCTCTTAGGATATGTATTAATTACCGTTAGCTCAAGAAAGTCACGATCAAGAACAGGTATCCACTTCCTAGAATAGATGACTTGTTTGACCAACTTCAGGGCGCCAGTTATTTCTCCTAGATAGACCTCAAATCAGGCTATCATTAGCTCAGAGTTAGAGAATGTGACATCTCGAAGACAGCTTTCCGTACTTGGTATGGTCACTTTGAATTTCTAGTCATGTCCTTTGGTCTAACCAATGACCCTACAGCTTTCATGAACTTTTTGTACTTGGTATGGTTACTTCATGAATTTCTTGTCTGAAGAGTTTTCAAGAGTTGAAGACTCGACTCACTATAACTCCAGTTCTAGCTCTTCCAGAGGGTTCAGATGGGTTCATAGTATATTGTGATGCATTCAGAGTGGGTCTAGGTTGTGTCCTTATGAAGTATGGTAAGGTCATAGCCTAAGCCTCCAGAGAGTTAAAGCCCCATGAGAAGAATTATCCTACTCATGATCTTGAGTTAGAAGCCGTAGTATTTGCCTTAAAGATTTGGAGGCATTATCTATACGGAGTTCATGTTGATGTCTTCACAGATCATAAAAGTCTTCAGTATGTCTTTTCTTAGAAAGATCTCAATTTTCGTCAGACAAGGTGGTTAGACCTTTTGAAATATTATGAAATGAGTGTCCTTTATCATCCAGGCAAGGCCAACATTATGGCCGATACTCTCAGTAGACTTTCCATGGGTAGTATTTTTCACATTGAGTATAGCAAGAAGAAGATAGCTTAGGAGATACATTAGCTTGCTAGACTAAGTGTTCACTTAGTCGAATCTTCAGAGGGTCGTGTATGTGTTCAGAGTAGTTCAGAGTCATCTCTAGTTTTCGAGGTAAAATAAAAGCAAGACAGGGATCCTAGCCTGGTCAAGCTAAAAGAGTCAGTTCAGGATTAGAAAGTTGAGGTTTTCTCCCAAGGGGGAGATGGTTTTCTTCGTTTTCAAGGTCTTCTGTGTGTTCCAGGTGTAGATGACCTAAGGTAGCAATTCTGGAAGAAGCGCATGGTACATGCTACTCTATTCATCCAAGAGCCACTAAGATGTACCGTGACTTGCGGGAGATCTATTTGTGGAGTGGGATGAAGAGAGATATTGCAGAGTTTGTGGCTAAGTGCTATACATGTCACTAGGTTAAGATAGAGCATAAAAAATCTAGTGGTTCCATGCAGGAGTTCACCATTCCTACTTGGAAGTGGGAAGAAGTGAACATGGACTTCGTGATGGGTTTTCCTAGAACTCGTTATCAACATGATTTAGTTTGGGTCATTGATGACAGAATGACCATGCCAGTTCGTACTTCTTATTCAGTCGAGGATTACACCAAACTCTATATCAGGGAGTTGGTCAGATTAAACAGTGTCCCACTATCTATCATCTCAGACAGAGGTACCCAGTTCACCTCTCACTTTTGGAAAGCATTCCAAAATGGTCTTGGTACCCAAGTCTATCTCAGTATAACATTTCATACTCAGACAAATGGTCAAGCAAAAAGGACCATTCAGAGTATCGAAGATATGCTAAGAGCGTATGCAGTTGATTTCAAGGAAAGCTGGGATGACCACTTACTTTTAAATGAATTTGCATACAATAATTACTATCATTCTAGTATTCATATCTCTCCATTCGAAACTCTCTATGGTAGGAGGTTTGAAGTTAGTGAGGTCTCATTCATAGGTCCTGACTTGGTATTCGACGCCTTAGAGAAAGTTTAGTTGATCAAAGAGAGACTCCAGGTTGCTTTGAGCCGACAAAAGTCTTATATAGATGTTCGTAGAATGGATTTTGAGTTCGAGGTAAATGATTATGTCTATCTTAAGATCTCTTCTATGAAGGGAGTGAAGAGGTTCGGCAAGAAAGAAAAACTCAGTCCCTGATATATCGATCCCTTCAGGATTCTCAATCGCTTCGGCAAGGTAGCTCATGAGCTTAAATTGCCTTCAGATCTAGCCTCAGTTTATCGAGTTTTCCCTGTCTCTTTGCTCAAGAAGTACATAGGTGACCGAACAGTTGTAGTCCCTATTCAGAGCTTTGACGTTCAGAATAGCCTTACTTATGAAGAGATTCCCAGTCGAAATCTTAGACTATCCGATTCATCATTTGAGAAACAAATAAGTCTTATGAGGGAGCTACTTGGGAAGTAGAAGCAGATATGCATACCAAGTATCCTCACCTATTCTCCTCCTATTCAGATCAAGCTCAAGGTAATCCTTAAGCTTATTCAGTTTCATGTTCATGTTCCCATCATAAACTTGGTACCTATTACCATAGCATACTCAGTCATGCATTCATGTCTTAGTTTAGTTATAAAATCATGCATCAACTATAAATTCTCATCTTGAGAAACTTAGTTTATCAGATTGCTCAGTTATGTATTCATGTATCAGTTATCCATGCATCAGATATGCAGAAGATTAGTATGTTTAGTATGTCAATTATGAAGGCATGTCTCAGTCATGCATGTTCAGTTCATGTTCAGCTTGTCTTTTATCCCCTCTCAATTGATTCTCATTCGAGGATGAATGTTCCTAAGGAGGAGATATTGTAAGACCCCGTAAAATCCTAAGTCTAGAACTCAGCTCATTTGGCTCTACAAGCCTCAAGACTTAGCAAATTTTGATAAAGTTTAACACTTAGTCTCATTTTAGACCTCCAAACCTTGAGGATTTATTTGACGAACTTCTCGACCTTTGTTTTTGGGTTTTTTAGTTGTGTTGTGATGGGGCAAGGTTGTAGTACATCCCGGGTAAGTTTTGGAAGTTTTTGGATAGCGTAAGGCCACATTTAGGTGTCCATAATGGTAGCTCAGGGTGATAAGCCCGCGCCGCCCTGGCAAGAGCACTGCTCTAAGCCAGGAGACGCCTTGGCTAGTCCGGCGGACATTCCAGGCGACTCCTGCTAACTCTGGTGGTACCCATGTTTTTAAGCATTCTACCTTCACATTTTTAAGGGTATTTTGGTCATTCTCCATCCATATATAAGCTTGTAAACACGGGATTTGAGCTCCAAGACACCAAAATATTGTGCTTTTGTTGAATTCCTCTCAAGAACAACCAAGAACAAGTCTAGAGTTCAATTGGCGGTTTCAAGTTCCAAGCAAATTCAACCGTAGATTTCACGAATTATTATTCTAAGGTATGTGCAGTGTTCATCCACAGATTCCTTTCGTCTGTGGAGTTCAAGAATCAATCTTTAAATACTAAATCATGAATGTTTTGGGGTGGTGTGAGTATACTGATGTTGGTGGTTGTTGTTTGTGCTATAGAGTAGTAGTTTGATGGATTTTCATGAAGGTTATGATCATGTAGTTGGAACCCATAAAGTTGATGGTTTAATATTGTAAAATTCATGAACACACCTATGCCTTAAAGAGTGCATGCAAGGTGTTTGATAAAATACTTATAATTCTAGAAATTCATGTTTACAGGGTCCCATATTATCTACATGACAAGTCCATGTTAACTATATAATGCAATATGAGTTCCATGCCATTGTTTTGTTGCTATTGTTGTGGTATGAAGCATTTATGATAATTGAGTGATACAATATGTACATGATATATATTCCATGCACTCCCTACCATGTACAAGATGTTGAAAACTACATGTGGTATATTATTCCCTACTTATGATATTATGAATTGTGGACACCAATCTTGTGATCAAGTCATGTTATGCGTGTCAGTTTCCTTCTATCAAGTCCTGGGGATATTCATACCCAAACAATATAGTTGTGTGCTTAGATCTATGTCATGTTTCACGATATCCAGAATCAAGCCATGATTCAGTAAAATTCAGTCAGTCATGTGACTCAGGAAAACCTCATGATCTCAATCAGTTATCAGATATCAGTAGAATTTCATCAATCAACGGAATTCAGTAAGTTCAGTTCATGTACAGTTAGTTAAGTCATGTTCAGTCACTTCAGATGGGAGTAGGAGCTAGCACTGAGTGAACCCCAGGATGGGAACTCACCTGTTATATAAGGGTTTCTCACATGTTGTCCTTATCGGTGGAGCAGTATTAACACCCTCCCAGTCAGGGCAGAGATTGGACCCCAGCTTAGTTATAATGGCATATATGGGGCATGTCGGTTAAACAACTACCTCCCATAGTTTCAGTATTAGTCTCAATAAATGAACTCAGATAGTTCTTCAGATGTTAGTATATCAAGACTGTCAGATACAGTCAAATATAGTTACAGTACGGAACTCAGATAGTTCCATCAGACTCAGGACTGTCAGACATAGTCACCCATGTTATCAAAACTACATTATCATCTATGTCATTTATTATTAAACCATGTATTACTGTACAGATTTGACTATCACGTATTCACAATTCTAGTTACTATGTATGCATGTTTGCACTCTCACGTTCATATCAGTCAGTCAGTTAGCCTTGTTTATGCATGTAAACCCTGTTTATATTTAGCCTACCTCACTCGTATACTCAGTACATTCCCACCTACTGACGCATTTGTGCTATGATGCTTTATTTTTATGTTACACCATAGGTTCACAGACACAAGATCTAGATCAGCAGTAGCATCTCAGTCGTAGAGTTGCAGTGAGTCCTTATTCATTCGAGGATGATATTATTCATTTATTATTTCAGTTAGCTTTCAGTACAGAGTTAGTTGGAGACATGTTCGTTCAACTCCTTATTTCAGATAGTACTTAGAGACTTTTAAATTTAGTTCAGAATTAGTCTAGATTTATATTTAGATTTTAGTTGTTTTGGGTATTCATTGCCCCTATGGATGTCATGTTTTGACAGATTCTTTATTCAGTTAAACCTTATGGCCTATTGTTCATGTTTTCTGCATTTTATATATTATATATTACAGTATACAGGTACAGATATCAGTCATGGGTTAGCTGTGGTCCTTCGGGGTCATGAGCATCGTGTAGCATTTTGGTTCAGAAAAAATTAGGGCATTACATTTAGATACAAAGTTCTAAACTTTGATCCTAGTAAGTTATAATTATATGATGTTCAAGAAAAATCCCCTTCAAGTTATATGTTAATTGATGTATTCTTGATAATTAGGTGTAGAAATTGTTGAATAACTAAAGCATGCTTCCCATATGTTTGATAAAATGCTTGTGTGAATAAAATTGGTACATTATAGCATGTTGAATAAAATTCCCCAAATTTTTTATAAGTCATGTATGCCAAGTGTTTGTTGAAAAGCCTTAGTAAATGAATTGTGACATGTTAGCATGAAATCCCCTAATACGTACACTTTTAATGCATGTTAAGTGTTTGATGCAAGATCTCGTTGAATGAAGTATGAGTCAATAGCATGTTTCCCTATACTATCACATGTTTATGATTTCTGAGTGCTTGAAGAGATGCTTTAATGATTGTAATGGTGATTGAAAGCCCATGGTCATGATTATTTCAAGTATAGTTATATTTTACTTTTATATTATCAAGTCCTGGGGGTATTTATACCTAAAATTTAGCTGCTTGTCTAGAGCCGAGTATGTCTCAAGATTATCTTTGTCGTGCTACAATCAGTAGAACTCAGTCAGTTGCTAAATTTAGGAAAGCTCGATAATCTCAGTGTCATTAGCATTCCAGCTTCAGTCCAGTACTCAGCTTAGATCTTAGTAATATTCAATTCAGACCTTAGTAGTGTTCAAGTATCCAATTCAGAACTCAGTAGCATTCATCAAACATCAAACTCCAGTAATAGTTCATCATTCTTTGGAATCAAGTGAACTCAGCTTAGCTCAGTTAATCTGTGCAATCAGTAATAGATTCGGCTCAGTCTAGTACAGTTTAAGAAAAAGAATCAGTTCAGAGTCTTTCAGTTGGGAGTAGGATTTAGCACCGAGCAAACCTAGGGATAGGGGCTCACCCGTTAGATAGGACTGAGAGCCCTAGGAGAAATCCCAAGGTTACAGAACTATGTAGCCAGCGTAGGTATGAGATTTCACCCGCTAGATAGGACTGACATACTCAGGGGTCTCTCGTTAGATAGGACTGATCCCAGGAGTCACCTGTTAGATAGGACTGACTTCACAAATTGTATTTACCTATGGCATGGTACTGACACCCTTCAAACTGAGGTTACAGGTTGGACCCTAACTTAGATAGAAGGGGCATGTCATTAGATGAATACTTCCTACAGTTTTAGTTTCAGAAGTAGTCTCAGTAAAAGAACTCAGCTCAGTAGTACAGATTTAGGACTGTCAGATACAATCAATCTTTATCACTATAAATAGACTTTGGGATCACTCATTAGACAAGACTAATCTCCATGATAATCAATCAGTATTAGTATCATCAGATTCAGAGATCACTCGCTAGATAAAACTAATATCAGGCTAAGACAAGTCATCTTTATTATCAGTATATTCAGAGGCCACCCACTAGATAGAACAGATCTCAGATTTAGTTACTCATTCTCACTATCATTAAGTTCAGGGATCACCCACTACATAGGATTGATCTCAACCTCAATTTTAAGTTATCATTATCAGTAGATTCAGTTATTCAGTATCTTAGTGTTAGTAATCCCAGATGTCAGTAAAGCAATATTCGAATCCTCAGTATTCAGTGTCCCTATGATTATAGTTATAGTTTATGCATTCATGCACGCATCCTCATTCAGCATGCTCAGATTATTCAGTCAGTATTGATCATGAATAGGCCCTTACATTTAGCCTTACCTCATCTTGCGTACCAGTATATTCAATTGTACTCACGTATTTGCACTATGGTGTTTTAGTTTATGCCATAGGTTTAGAAGCACGAGTTCTAGAGCACCCCTAGTAGACCAGATCTAGTTAATAACAGTAGATCTAGCGGTGAGTCCTTATCATTCAAGGATAGTTCTTATTTTATTTTATTACTAGTTTCAATATTTTAGCAGTTGGATTTAGTTGGGGACATGTCCCATCAACTCCTTATTTAGATAGTTTAGAAACTTTCAGACTAAAGAGTTTTTTTTCAGATTAGTTATACAGATAGTTCTTTTAGTTTGATGTTGATAGATTTTATTTCATTTTATTTTAGTATTTGAACCTTATGGCAAGTGTCCGCCAGTTTTCTGCATTATTTAGTATTTTTATATAGTTATTGCAGTAGGTGCCAGATAAGGGTTAGCTTGTGGTTCTTCGTGATTATGAGCACCGTGTGGCAGTCTAGTTATAGAAAATTGAGGCATTACAAACTTGGTATCAATCCTAAGGTTCAATAGTATCCTAGGAAGTCTGAAAAGTCGTATCTAGTAGAGTCTTGTGCATGGGTGTGTTGCACGCCACATTTATGTACAGGAGGCTATAAGGTTTTTTAGGAATGGTTTCCCTTATTTCAGTATTCATATCGTGCTAGTGAGCATAGGCTCAAACTTAATTCTCAGTCTAATCCTTTTTCTTCCATTTTCAAAACATGCCTCCCAAGAAAAGAACAGGAAATCAAACAGCCCCTCAGCCTGTTGATCCCCAAAATGAGAGTGTGTTACATGCCAAGTTTGGAATAGCTTTTTAAGCACTAGCCCAAGAGGTGACAACTACTGTGCAGGCCAATAATTAGGCTACTGCTCCTCAACAGCAGGGTGATGATGTTGCCGCAGCCAGACTCTATGACTTTAATAGAATGGACCCTCCTGAGTTCTTTAGGTCTAAGGTAGGTGAGGACCTACAGCTGTATCTAGAGGAGGTATAGAAAATCACCCAGGTTATGCATATATCTTAGGAGAAGAGCATAGAACTGGCCTCTTATAGGCTGAAAGATATTGCTTATGATTGGGTTGTAGCATAAAGGAAGGGTAGAGGAGATGATGATGCTCCTATGACTTGGTAGGTGTTCCAGGATACATTCTTGGATAAAATCTTTCAGTTAGAAATGAGGGACGTGGAGGTAGAGGAGTTTATGAACCTAAGGCAAGGCTCTATGACTGTAAATGAGTATTGTCTTAAGTTTAACCAGCTAGCTAAGTATGCTCCTGACTTGATAGCTGACCCTAGAGTGAGTATGAGTAAGTTCATGAATAGTGTGTCTGGTTTGGTTTTGAAGGAGTGTGGAGCTACCATGATCAATAGGGATATGAACCTTTCTAGGTTAATGATGCATGCCTAATAGATTGAGTCAGATAAGATAAAGGATAGAGAGAGATTAAATAAGAGATCCATAATAGGAATTATAGTTTTTCTCAGCCAGGGTCGCAGGGTGGTAGCCGTTCTCAACATAGTCAGAAGTTTTCAGTCCAAGCTCCATCATCAGCTAGTTTACGTGCACCAAACTTCAAGGATGTTAGTTATGATGGAGCACCAAGCTCCAAAGCCCAAAGTAGTGCTGGTGGCATTCGTACCTATCCACTTTGTGAAGAGAGTGGCAAGAATCACCTAGGTACTTTTAGAGCAGGTAGTGATGTATGCTTTAGGTGTGGTAACCCAAGGCATAAGATGTGAGAGTGTAGAGTGATAGCACAGAAGGGTAAAGATTTACGTCAGTAGGGCACCAATAGTGGTCAGCGTCAGAATAGACTTTATGCCCTCTAGACCTGTCATGATCTGAAAGGTTTCTTTGATATAGATTTGGGTATGTTATAAGTCCTTTGTATTCATGTTATGCATTGTTAGATCTCCTTCTCTTATTTGATCATATGTTTTAGCATGAGATAGTTAGTAAAGTCAGCAAGTCAGTTTACCAGTCAAGTAGCCAGATTCGTATAGTTGTTTTCTTATCTTTTCATTTATCCATGCTAACAAAAATCTCAAAGAATGTAACTATTCCAAGGTATAACCTCCTTGTAGTTACGAGTATAACTCAGTTCATGCATTAGTTTTGGACTCCTGAGGTTTAGTTATGATCCAGTTAGTAGATGCCCTGTTTATCACCTCAGTATATCAATGAAGTAAGCGCTCTATGAAGTACATAGTGTCCCAAAGGGGAGATACCCCATAACTCCCTGATACTTTTATGTATTTAACCCATTCAGTTGCATATTCAGATATTTTTTACAAGCTTTGCATTAGTTATCATTGCGTAGTCAGTCATGTTTGCAAGAGTCAGTCCAGTGAGATACCCATGCATTAGATATGCATGCTCAGTAGTAGAAGTTCAGCCTACCAGTGTATTCAGTCATGAGTTCATGAGAACAACTCAGTCACAGATCCATACGTCAGATATGCATGTTCCTTATGAGAATTCAGCTTATGAGTATTCCATGCATTAGATACCAATACATTCAATCGTACTCACTCATTTGTGCTATGGTGTTTTACTTTACGCCATAGGTTCAGAAGAACGAGTCAGCAGAAGTAAATCTAGCAGTGAGTCCTCATCATTCGAGGATGGTTCTTATTTCATTTTATTACTAGTTTCAGTATTTTAGTAGTTGGAGTTAGTTGGGGATATGTCCCATCAACTTCTTATTCAGACAGTTTAGAGGCTTTCAGACTACAGAGTTTTTTTTTTCCAGATTAGTTATATAGATAGTTGTTTTAGTTTGATGTTGATAGTCTTTATTTAGTTTTATTTTAGTAGTTAAAATTATGGCAAGTTTCCGCCAGTTTTCTGCATTATTCAGTATTTTTATATAGTTGTTGCAGCAGGTGCCAGATAAGGGTTAGCTTGTGGTCCTTTGGGATTATGAGCACCGTGTGGCATTCCGGTTAAAGAAAATCGAGGTATTACGAATATTGACCCATCTCGAAATCTCACCTTTTAATAAATCAAAACGATAAATAAGATATACAAATTATGATAGTTATATCAAGATTGAAAATATAATTATATTTAATAGTTTAGATAATATGTTTTTATCAGTCAGTCTAAAATAACAATCTTTACTCAGTCCTATTTAATACATACAAATTGCACTCGCATGACAAGTTGGAGCTATACCATTCTCATAATTAAGATAAACTATATTTAATCCCATGCTACAATCATTTTGATGGTTTGTCCAAATTTTCATATATGATTGTGAACTATAACTTTAACTTATAAGAATCGATGATTTAATCTTCTATATATAATCTTAAACTCTATACACCAAATCATCTACTAGGAGTTGGCATAATTAAACTTTTATTTTTTGGAATTAATCTTTTACTATTTTTTCTATCTTGTCTTTGAATATAATTTCTCAAATATTTTTAATATATATTATTTGCTTCACCTCACTTATTGATTTATTTCTTGAAGTATTTTTGTGCATTTAGACGTCCCATTGCTATTAACTTACTACCATAAATTTCTCTTCAAATTTGTTGATTGACACTATTTGGTATTGAAAAAGTGTTGTTGCATTAGTATGTCTTGTATTTCATATTTGAGATGTCACAAAAAAATTTCCTCATTTTATACTCATTCCCCTTTTCTTTATTTAATGAAAGCATGTATTAGACTATATCATATCATACTATTTGATGCAAATATGTGTTAATCTATAGGAAATGTTTGTCTAAATTTTAAGCAACTATACTTGTGGGTCAATGTCTTTTTTTCAAGGATTAGTTGATTATGTTGTGTTAGGCTCGATTTTTGTAACAGCTATCCTTGGGGTTGTGAAAGTTTCAAAATGACTGTCGAATATTTGACTCCGTTAACGCCAAAAACAGTCAACTTATATGGTTTTTCATGGGCCTTCATGGTAAATATTTCTTTTATCAATGATATGATTCATCATTTTTTTATTCAATAATGCTTTTGATTTATTGGTATTATGTTATAGGCTTGGACATTTGAAGCCATTCCTTATTTGAGACAACAAGTGAACTACCAGGAAGAAGTTTCCTCTCCAAGAATTCTGAGATGGCTGTTGGCCAAAACCGACAAAAATGCAAAATTTCTTGATCTTTTCAATCCCCCCAAGGAAGCAGTAAGTCCAGTTCTAATTAATTTTTTGTTTTAATTAATGATTAAATGATTTTTTCATCATTCTTAATATATGTACCGATTTATTTTAAATTATCCATCTATTGATTGTTCCGACCAACCGAGAGTTGAATATGCCATTTTTCTTACTTTATGGTCTATGAAAACTTTATCGGACCCTAAGGTCATTGATGGAATAAAAATGTAATTGTTTGGAGCAACAGCCATCACAAGAAAAATAATTTTGGAGGGTGGGGCTAATGATGCTCCTCTTACAGTTTTTTAAACAACAAGCCATAATGATTATGATCATAATGGTTGTATAGATTTTTCTCCAGATTTTGCCGCATCTAGGGAATGTTCTTTATGAAAATGTCAAGACTGCAAGGGAAAATACGATGGAGTGATTAATGCTATTAATGCTCTAACTGCTTCTGTAAAGGAAATGACATCTAAAAGGGGTGTCATTCCATCAAAGAGGATTTCATATCCAGGCACTCCACTAGAGATCAAGGTGGCTAATAGGAGAAGGAAAGACACTTCCAAGGTATAATCAATCATCAAAAAAGCAAAATTGCAACGCCTCTGTCTTTGTCTTGCACGATGTTCAGTGTGCAAGGGCCACAGAAGAGCAGCATGAGCTGAAGAAGGTGAATATACATAATCTATTCCAAAAAATAAATAGCAATATATCTGTTTCAACAGATGATACATCTGCTAAAAATTATCAAACAGATATATACATCTGTTGCAACTTTTGTCTAACCTATTGCATCAGATTCGTTATCTTTTTCAATAGATGCATCTTATGTTGCAACAGATGGATCATTTGTTCAAAATTATCGTACTACTCTGATTTACCTATTAGAATTTGTCCCAATAGATAATTCATCTGATACAACATAAGACTCATCTATTGCAATATATGGAAAATCTGTTGTATATCTCTACTTAGCATTGACAATTCTAGCTTTCTAGGTGTATATCACAGCTACTGCCGAAGACCATAATATGATAGTTGATAATCCATCAACTGCTTCCAAAGATGAAGAAAAGGTAGAGTCTATCAGTTTGGTAGAACGGAAGAATTACCCATTTGAAGGGTTCAACATCTCGAAAGAGTCTCCAAAAACACTAACACGGTTGATTAATGACTATTCAGAATGGATTACCGATAGGCTGTTAAAGCATCATGCCAGCAGGTACATAAATCAATTTTATGGATATTGGTTTATATAATTCTTGTTGTAAGAACCTGACATTAACACATATAAATCATCATGTAGAAAAAAAATGACAAGCACTACAAAGTGAACGAATCTTGTCTTGATTTTTATATGTTCGACTTTGTTGTTGCACATTTCGGAATGAAGAATTGATTCTATTTGATGTCACATCCCCATACTTGCTGGAATGATGAGGTTTAAATACCATACATATTACTATTAATTAATACTTTATTTAATTGCATCTACGTATTAATTTTTTTATCACGTAATCTGAAATGTTTGATAATATGTGCAGCAAATCAATGTCATTTTTTACTACCTCCAAAAAAAGGATATGTTGCAAACACAAGAACAATATAGATACACAACAGACAATTATTTGTACAAAGTTTACATCAATAATGCCTATGATAGGTATTGTCAACAACAGCCAGAAGTTTCCCGAAATGAGGAATGCTTAATCAACATCATCAAAGGTTTTAGCATTCCAGCTGGCTTACCTTGGAATTTGCTCGACGAAGTTTACATCCCAATCAATTGTGTTGATGAATTCCATTGGGTGTTGGCTGTTGTCATTCTAAAAGAGAGGCGCATCCGAGTTTATGACTCAACCTCGTGAATGAGACGTTCTGGCCTGTCTTCTGAGATACAAAAGCTGGCCAAATATTGCCTACTTACCTTGATATGAGTGACTTTTTGGACCAAAAGGTTCGTACTGATTGGTTGATGATTGAAGCATACCGGGATAAAATGGATAATCCATTTGATGTATAATATATTGATGGAATTGCTCAACAAACCATTGGTAGCCTGTAAGTTTAAGTGTCATGATTTAGTTTCATTTCACAAATTTCACAACGCTTGCATGAACTGCAAGATATGGATTATCTATTTTTTATAAAGCAGGGATTGCGGTCCTTTTATTGCCGCCTATGCCGAGTATTTGAGCGATGGATTACAAGTACCAAATGATGGACTTGATGACGGATTACTCCGCAAAAGATATACTGCTCTTTTATGGAAATATGAAGAAGTGAAAGCTCAGAAGCCATATGCAACTGACGTTAAAGATCCACAATGACCAAAGCCGAATTTTGTAGCACTAGATGAAGAACAACTTGTCCATATTGATTAGATCTTTATATATTGAGTCCATCTATGTAATAACCTATCCTCTTTGGTTTAACTTATTGATTTATTTGCAGAGTAGATTGTCTGTACCCATAATGATATTTTTTACATTTCATTTATTTGTTCAGTTATTTCATGTAATTTTCGAAGGCTTGGATTTATTTTATTCTGTCTATGAATATAACTAATTCTTAGTTTTGAGCATGTTAATTGAAATGGAGTACTAGATTCAAATATCGCAACAGATAATACATCTGCCGCAATAGATGACATATCTTATTAGACAGATTTAGACATATGTTACAAAATGAGATGCAACACGTAGGTCATTTGCTGGAAATTATATAACAGGTCTTTCTACTTTTTTTATTTGCTCCAACAGATTACTGATCAATTGCAACAGATAAGTTATATGTTGCAATAGATTATAAATCTGTTGCGACAGACAGACGGGGAACTTCTGCATAATGCAACAGATGACCAACTTCTGCATAATACAACAGATGACCAACCTATTCTAACAGATAATCAATCTTTCACAACAGATACTATATCTGTTATGAAAGATATAAAATCTATTGCATTATAAATATTCAACTTGGCAAGACTTAAAAATTATTGCCCTAAGTGAATTGGCTTGAAATGAAAATTTGTTATCGTGTTTATCTCTGTCTTTGTACATTTTATTTTTTACACACGGGCTCCAACCATTTAGTTAGTACCTTATATTCCTAGAACCATCGCATATTTTCCACAATGGTGTCACACATACCGATCATTTGTGTGTCGGTAAGCAAACACTCAATATATGCAAGCGAGTACAGCCCGCACGTTGCACCAGTTGTATTTTGTAGGAGCTGGATGTTCTTATTTTGATCTTCAAAATCTTATGATTCCTTCACCAAGACTTCAGCCTGCAAATGATCCATCAGTTTACTCTGCGTCAACAACTTAGGCAACAACTTCAAGAGTGGCTGCATGTGGGTTAAAAACGTCTTCTCTCTGAAGACAGGTAAGTTACAGTCATAAACCTTAATCTTTCCCTCGTATAGTAGTATCTCAACAATGAGAAAATGTGTGAGATCCACGTTCATGACTGTAAGGATTCTCTTTGCCTTGGTCCAGCTCTTGCCGTGTTGATATTGTCTCTTCTCTCTAATATATTTAATCGCTTCTTCATCCCATTGGAACGTAGAAACTAACTGATCAAATCCCGGGCCACCGGAGTCAGCTATCTTACAAATTTTAGTGTACCTATCCTTGAAATTATTGTAGAAGTTGAGGCCCATTATCCTATCGGCAGCATCATAAGCATCCGGGTACGCTAATTGCCTACCTCTCATGAGGAAGAGAATTTCATCAACAAACTGTGGTATAAGAAGACAATTTTTAAATAGGTTAGTAATTGCAAAGAATAAAAACATAGTCAAAAGAATCTGATGCAGAGGGTTCTCTGAATAAGTTCACAGATTATCCAGCCAACGCAACCTATGCAACAGATGTGTATTATGTTGCAACAGAATACCAAGTTTTTGCAACAGATTACACATCTACTGCGTAGATTTTTCTTCATGGAGTAGATTGGAAGGGTAGGTTAGCAAAAATATACTTTTTCCTCATACCACACGCACATATTTGTTATATTCGAGAAGTCTTTGGTGGCAAATTAATGCATGGTGTATTCTTTTTTAACCTTCATCTTGATGAATTCTTCCAGTTCCTTCTTCTTCTCCTTTCCAAGCACCGTGAATATTTCCACCTTCTTCGGTAGCCCCTGAACTTCAACAACTGTTGGAGGGGGGGGGGAGTTGCAATTTTTTGCTGATTTTAGAACGAAGAGAATCTGTCTAATTTTTCTTATCTTCCTCCTAACCTCCAGTGTAGGAGTGAATGGATCCCTCACCTTGTTGGATGGTATGATACCCCTCCTAGATTTCAACTCCTCTGCAGCTTTAGTAATAGACTCTAGCTTGTCGAGGAGTTTATCCTCTCTATCCTTGCACACTTTGCATTTGCAATGAGAACATGAGGGTGATGAGTGGTGAGAAGGACCACTGTAAGGTTAGGAGGGACCGGTGTAGGGGTGGGAGGGACCGGTGTAGGGGTACTTTTAAACATATTTATTTTCTACTGAGCACCAACATGCTCATAATCACGACTGACAGCAGAAGCAGTAGCAGGATGGCTACCACCATCACAAAAAACTCCACCAGCAATACCCCAGAAGAAGCACCCGAATCTGTTGCAGTTTGACTTTGGTCATGAAGAGCTTCAACATTAGGCTGACCTTACCTAACTGCTCTTCTTATGGATGTTTCTCCATCTAATTCCTTCTTTATTAAGTCCACCGTTGGGTCTTCTTTTATATCAACAAGACCCAGAGTAAGAAAGGAAGTCATCCCCAGCTCATCAATGGTAGACACGATCCAAGGATGCATAACCTATAAAAAAAGATAGGAGAAATTTAAATCATCTAATAATAATTTGTAGTCAGTTAGGTTACATGGGGATCAGGTTATGTTAACACAACCAACTTATGCAACAGACGATCTAGCTACCACAACAACTGATCTGTAGATTGAAATAGATCGATACTATATTGCATTAGAATACCCATTTGTTGCATAATTTACAGTAGATAGGTGATCTGTTGAGTAAGGTTCAGAGACCAGAGTAACATATGGTTAATCTGTTATGAAATATGGATCGTCTATTCCAATAGATTACCTATCTGTTGCACCAGTTGTATTTGATAGGTAATCTGTTACAACAGACTACCCATTTATCGCAACAGATGGAATATCTGTTTCAATATCTTTCTTTATGGCAAATTATTTTAGTTGAAAGAAGATGTACTGCATCATCTTGAGGGTTAAAGAGATCAGCCTCATTAATATTTATTTTACTGCTCTCTACTGCAGCCAACCACCTAAGGATCCTTGGATGAGAAACCTTATTTGGGTAATCCATGAAATGCTTTTAAAGGGGAGGAATGTCTTCACATACCCAAGCCTAAAAATTGTAAATAGGAAGCAAGCAAAAAAAAGTCACAAGTATATTCAATATAAATTAATGAATGAGTAAAAATAGTGATCAATTTTACCATGAAAGCCCAAGGAAAGACATATAATGTAGTTGTCTTTGGCTTTATCTCTTTCAGTAAGTATTTGACAGTCAAGTAGTAGCTGTCGTAGCCCAGGGATAATCATTGAATTTCCAAAAATCATCAGCAAACTCCAACAAATCACGTTCTATGACTTTCCTGATGTCTCTTGCCAATAAAACAGAATGGACAAACCAAACTAAGGACAATTTCTCCATGTAGTGCTTTGGTATGTATTTATTCTTGAGATCTGCTATCAAATCCTTCACTTTGTAGCTAGGTCCAACAATGCCCAACAACCCATCTTTTTTTACCTTGTGTTTTTTGGACTCTTTGTGGGGTGTTTTCTTGATGGGAGGTTCTTCTGGACGATCGCATCTCAAGCCCGTCACAATGGCAAACTCTTTCAATCCAAAACAAACCGGCATGCCACAGTAGTTAATCCAGACTTCATCCATCTTTTTTCTGCCCTCCTTCGGACCTCCATCATCCCCCACATACATGATCCTATGTTTGAGAAGGCCATATACCATGATTATTGGAACAGAGAGGGCAGGGCCCAGACAACTCAAGAAAGTGTGCAAAGCAGCTCTTCTAAAAAGTCCATCTATGTTTTCCTTCTTCATAATACACCTAAGTTTATTAAAAGGTTTCCCCAACTGACATTTGTCACTCTCCTTTTTTAACTCCAAAATATATGGTCTTAAGTTTGAAAGGGGTTTCTTATTATTGAAGTGATAAAGGGTGAAAATTTGTTTCGAAAAAAACGATTATTTTTACTTTCAAAACTCAGAGTCGCCACTTGTCATAATCCAATGTACCAAGTCACCTTTGAAAAATCCTTTCTCAAAATGGTTTTGACTCTTTTAAAACTGGTTTGCGAATAGAGATTCCGGTTAAGGAATTCTATTGACCGAGGGGAAGGCATTAGGGATCGCTCGATCTTGTGGTTCAACCACGGTCGCTTAGTGGAGCATATCGCTAACTTGACACTATAAATGTACAAACCATGTAAACACACAAGACAAGCAAACAAACAAATCAAACAAAAATTTAAAACCAAAATAAAGTCCAGTCCGAATTATACAGTACCAAAATATAAATAAAAGATACCGAAATAAAAATCCTATTCTAAACTAATCCTAGACTAAGCTTCAATGCCTTACCCGATGCCTTCGTCCTTCCTCACAAATGTCTTCCACCAACATAGTACGTCGGGGTATTCCCCGATAAATAAATATAGTGTGTCTCGGGGCATTCCCCGTCTAAATGAATACATTTTGAATTAAATATGATAAACTATAAAGAAACATTCACACACACATTCCAACATTCAATCAAAACAACAAGTTCTAAAATTTTCCTACCCGAACCTATATTGCTTATTAGTTTCAACCCATCATAGATCTATCACAGTTCATACAATACTCATGTTCATTCTAGATTAAACAAACAATGAAAAACTCAAGTTCATCTAATTCAACCATTTTTTATCAAGTTCTCAATTCCACCCCACCTAACATCGTTTTCATCAATTACACAAAAAATTACTCCAATTCGTTGCACATATCACCAAACTTACACTGTCAAACACATAAAACATCATAACATCAACAAAATTCAACAATCATGATCCGCCACACATAGTCACAACTAATCCAATCAAATCAAGAAAAAAAAAGAAAAGAGAATGAGTTAAAGGAGTGGACCTCAATAACGCTTGTTTTTGTTGATAATAAAGAAATCTGAGATCGAAAACCTCGAACAAGGATCCCAACAATGATCAGAGCTCTAACTCATGAATATTAGGCCCACTAGATTGCGAGACACCCCCTAAAGAACAATATCGAAGAACCAATCACAAAAAAGGAAAACCCAAAGCTCTCTAAATCTGGCAAAGGATTGAAAAACTTATAGGAATTGAGTTCCGATGAGATGACAGTGATCAAAACCAGCGGAAAAGGTCAGATTCCAACGACCTTGATATTTTTCGGTTAGATTCAACTAAAAACAATTGGGAAAATAGAGAAAATTTGGGGATTTCAACTGGACTTGCTGAATGAACGATCTGGACACACATGACGCCGATCCAGCAAGATTTAGAATGAAAACAAGGTCGGGATTCACTATTTCGGCATGGATTCGGTTAGAATGGTGATGGACCTCCTATTTCTCTATACCAAAGTTCGTACGAACTCTGTAATGGTAACCATTTAGAGATAATCGACGGTTTTAGCATAGAAGTCGTCGAAAAAAGAAAGAAATCTCTCAACACTCTCTCGCTACTCTCTTTCTCTCCTATTATACTCTCTCTTTATTTCTCTCTGCATATTTCGGTGATGCAAATCCATATATTATGATGGTGAGATGAAAATGGAATGGAGGTGTGTGTTGGGTGTTGCAAGTGTGAAAATGAAGAGTTGTTGGGAGCCCAAAATAGAAAAAACAATAAAGATGATGGTGAGTCCCCCCCCCCCCCACGTGAGATTGTTTGGTGTGTATATATGGTAGTGAGAATGTATGTAGGTCAATTGTGAGTGGAGATTTACAGTGGGTCCCACCTTTTTTCAATTCTGTTAGGTGAGATGGTGAGGTTATTTTTTTAATTAGAGGGGTAGGGGTTAGGGGTCCATTTTTGATTGGGTGGGGTTTTTTTGGAATGTTAGAATGAGACAAAGTTTGTTATGACTTGTTATTTTTGGATAAAAACAAAAATAAATAAATAAATAAGTAAAAGATGGGGTGGTTTTTTATTTTCTTGGGGAAAAATTATAAGAATGGGGTTAAATTGTTTGATATCGAAACGAGAAATATTTTTGATGGGGTAAAATTACGTGTCTACAACATTTAAGTACAAGATCACCAAATACTTATTTAGGGTTATTCATTAGCATTGCAACTCGAAATTTTCAACACTAATGGTTTTGGCAGAATCATGCTGGAATTTCGATATTATTTCACGCCCCATTTGTGCGGAGGAATTATCACTTTCCTATACTTCATTTTGCCCTGACTGAGATTGTTCTGGAAGTTCCTCCGAATCTACCTGTACTCTAGCCTTTTTCGTTTGGTGATAGGAAGTTGGTCCACTTTCTCCACTTTTAGTTTCTTTTCTTTTGGAAGACATATTTAAACTACAAACAAAAGAAAAATAAAAATACATTGCATTTGATGTATGTATAATTTTTTAAAAAAGGTGAGACAAATTTCAATAAATTATTCTTACCACATAACAAAAAAAACTCCAACGAACAACTCATCAGTTGGAACAGATGGGGAACCCAAATCTGTTTGAAGACCTATTTAATATCCCCCAACAGATATTCCACCTGTTGCAACAGGTGGAGAAATTTCAATAAATTATTCTATGCCACATTAAAAGAAAATACTCCAATGGATAACCCATCAGTTGGAACAGATGGGGAATCTGTTTGAAGACCTATTTAATATCTCCCAATAGATCTTCCACTCGTTGCAACATATGAACCACCACCATCAAAACCAATGCCACCACCAATGCCACTAATACAACACCAAGACACCGACACCATCGCCAAAAAACAAAAATATCAATACCACCAACAACAGCCACCAACACCACCATAAACACCATCCAACAATACCACAACAGTCAAAAAAAATACTACGAGAAAAACTAGGGTTTTCTCGGGTGCTTCCTACTTTTTTAGTATCCAAAACTCAAAATTTTTAACCCATTCTCGAAGATAATACAACTAAAAGTCTTTTTTTTTTATCATTAACTAAAAATCCCTATTTTTTTAGAATAAAGAACAAATGTAGAACTCTTCTCTAAATCAATTACATGAGAAGATAGAGAAAATGATGGATACAACCAGGAATGAAGTCGAAAAAAACAACTATATGTAGTCGTTAATAGGAAGAAAATTGACCTATTTTAAAGGGTTGAGCAATATGTTGAGTAGTTGTTGTTTGTATTGTTAAGAGGGAGAGGACACTCTGAGAGAGAGAGAGAGAGAGAGAGAGAGAGAGAGAGAGAGAAGAGTGAGAACTTAAGATTTGAAATGAAAAGTTTTTCGCGCAAATGGATGATTTGTATGGGTTGATTTCTAATTTGGAAAAGAATGACAAGTTTTGAAATTGCTAATTTGGTTCGAATTGATCTTAATTAATTTTAAAAATTTTAAAAGATATAGTTTTTAAAACATTGAGTTGATGAGAACTCATTTCAACTCAGAGTGATAGATCGACGACTCAGGTCGGGATGAACGCAATACCAATGCCATACAATTGCAAAGACTCGATTGGATTTATAGTTGACCCTGTGAGCTCATTCATTTATCCCTAGTTCCACCTAAATCAACTTAGGTACTATTACTATCCTAACATTGAATTGATGAGAACTCATTTCAACTCAGAGTGATCGATCGATGACTCAGGTCAGGATGAACATAATACAAACGTCATGTAATTGCAAAGACTCAATTGGATTTGTAGTTGACCCTGTGAGCTCATTCATTCATCCCTAGTTCCACCTAAATCAATTTAGGTACTATCACTATCGTAAAATTGATTTTATGAGAACTCATTTCAACTCAGAGTGATTGATAGACGACTCGGGTCGAGATGAACTTAATACCAATGCCATGCAATTACAAAGACTCAATTGGATTTGTAGTTAACCTTGCGAGCTCATTCATTAATCCCTAGTTCCACCTAAATTAAATTAGGTATCATCACTATCCTATCATTGAATTAATGAGAACTCATTTGAACTCAGAGTGATTGATCGACGACTCAGGTCGGGATGAATGCAATACCAACGCCATGCAATTGCAAAAACTCAATTGAATTTGTAGTTGACCCTATGAGCTCATTCATTCATCCCTAGTTCCACCTAAATCAACTTAGGTACTATGACTATCCTAACATTGAGTTGATGAGAACTTATTTCAACTCAGAGTGATCGATCGATGGCTCAGGTTGGGATGAACGCAATACCAACGCTATGCAATTGGAAAGACTAGATTGGATTTGTAATTGACCCTGCGAGCTCACTCATTCATCCCTAGTTACACCTAAATCAACTTAGGTACTATCACTATCCTAACATTGAGTTGATGAGAACTCATTTCAACTCAGAGTGATCGATTAACGACTCGGGTTGGGATGAATACAATACCAATGCCATGCAATTGCAAAGACTCAATTGGATTTGTAGTTGAACTGCGAGATTATTCATTCATCCCTAGTTCTACTTAAATCAACTTAGGTACTATCACTATCCTAACATTGAGTTGATGAGAACTCATTTCAACTCAGAGTGATCAATCGACGACTCAGGTCGGGATGAATGCAATACCAATGCCATGCAATTGCAAAGACTTGATTGGATTTGTAGTTGACCCTGCGAGCTTATTCATTCATCCGTATTTCCACCTAAATCAATTGCAATAAAATCTGTTGCAACAAAAGACTAAGCTTTTGAAAATTTTCAAATAGTTATATATCTATTGCAACAGATGACATATCTAATTTAATTATCAAATAGATATTTGCATCTGTTGTGACAGATGATTGAGCTATTGAAAATTTTTAAACAGATATATGTATCTGTTGTAACAGATGGCATATCTGATTTTATTAATTATCAAGTGAACATTTTCATCTGTTGTCACAGATGACTGAGCTGTTAGGATTTTTAAAGATATATTTATATTTATTGTAACAGATGATTGAGCTGTTCGGATTTCTAATCTGATATTTATATATGTTGCAACAAATGACATATTTGTTTGAAATTTTTTTTTCTCTTTTAATTTAAAAGAAAGCTTCTGGTCCAAGTAGATAATATAAAGTAGTAGTACTTACTACTAAAGGCAGTAAAAAATGTTTCTTGGATATCTCAAAAGTGAGTTCGTTGAGCAATCTTGTCTTGTCTTTTCAATGTCAGTAGTCTTAGTCTTACTTGTGCCCCTCAAATTATTAATAAAATTAATGAATATTAATTAATGAATATTGAATACCACCACGTCTACGTACATAATACATCTATAGAAATTATCTCACCTCTTCCTTCAGCTGCAGTTTATTTTATTCAACTCTCATCTTTTTCTTTCTCTCCTCTTTAGGGTCACAACCTTTTTTCTCTTTTTTCTTTTCTCTTCGCATAAAGATCTTTTTGGATCATAACTCATCCATATCTTTCCTCGACTTAAATTTCTTTTTTGATCCCCTTTTTGATATTAAGGTTTAGTTCATTATTGCTCTTTCAATCTCGTCTTCTTCTTTGCAAGTTATTTACATCTTTTTTTTATTTATTACTATTTACTCATATCATATTTATTAAAAAAATTTGAAGGAACTTTTAAGTGTTGAATAAACAATTCGAGAATTTTTATTATAATATGAGAAAAAAGTCATCTGTTGAGAGAAGTTTAAAAACTTTGTTGGCAGTATCATTTTCTTTGTATGTATTTTGTTTATTTCTTTATTGTTGATGCAGTTATTGATGTTGTTGGTGGGGTTGGAATTGTTGGAACTTGTGGTGTGGTGTTGTTGATGGTTCTGGAACAAAGGATGTTGCTTCTTTATTGTTGATGATGTTGTTAGAACAAATATTGTTGTTCCTTTTTTGTTGATGTTTATGCCGTTGTTGATGTTGCAACAGATGGACAAACTATTAGAACAAATAAAACCACTAGAAAGATTGGTTTGATGTATTCCATCAGATTCCACATCTGTTGCAACAGACTCTACATCTGTTGCAACAGACTCCACATCTGATACAACAGATGGAAAATGTTCTTTTTATGACATTAATTTTTTTCCACTTCTTTGTAGATATAAGGAACTGACAGTTGATCAACTTTTGACGGACTATCGCAAGAGGCTGCAGTAAAGATGGGTTCGGAGGAATAAGCTGCTTGCAGATGGAACCACTTCATATATGGGAGGTATGTATTATTGATAATATTATCATGGAAACACACATAGAGTGCACTGTTTTTGTGAATGTTGTTTTTACTGATTAGTCATAGATCATTCAAATAAGATATCTGCAATTTTACAGTTAAGTTTGGTAGGTCCGAACTAATAAGATTTAGGGACCATGAATATGGTTCTGATACCTTTTTTAAGATTTAATGTCGGTTGTTTCTCATGTTTATTTGTCAAGCATTGTGAAGGGATCTAGTTTTGGTGTTATTGTAAAGAGATTCAATAGATATTGGACTAACTTTTAGGGTGCATTGGACCCTTAGAGGTCCTTCGAAGCTTAGCACTGCATCTAACAAGAATGAAAAACCAATATAGTTATTACCCTGGACAAAATTTATATGGCTGGGTTACTCGCTCGAGGTGATGATTATATGCCAGGAGGTGCGATAGGAGAATGCTTTTAAGGGGAAATGGGTGGTTGATGGAAGACTATATCATTTGAGAGCTAATTGAAGAAGAGACATAGGGTAGATACAACTTCTAATGAATCTGGTCGATGGAATTATCATAAAAGATGCGAGATCTGAATCTAGTGCAAATATGAAAGTGTATTCGGTAATGCAATTTCATCTGTTGTGTCTTTGAAAGAAAAACCATGCATATGGCCACTTTTCTAGGGAGCTGCGTGGTCGAGATTATCACCTAGATAGAAAATAGGAGAAGACTAACAAAGAAGCCTCACAGGCATCGAGGTTTGAAATAATGTACAACAAGTCTAGAAAACTTATGCCAATAACAACTGCAGTTAAAATAAGGAATCTAAGCGAAGGTTGTAATTTCTGAATTTTAAATTTCATCCCATGCTTTCTTGTTTGTGTTTTTTATCAGGTCCACTATCGTTGACCTAATCGAAACCACAAATGAGATTGAAAGGCAAATAGAGTATCATTGCTTCCTTAGCAATATGGTTATAATTGATTGTGTTTTCTTGCCTTAACATGCTTTCAACATTCCTTGGAGATGATCAGATGCTTCCTATAGTATGTGAATCCCAATAATTTTTAAGCTTGCCTCTAGCTTGTTGATTCTGTATTCAAGTTGGTCGTTGCCATCTTCAAATTTGGTCAGGAGTTGCTCATCTCTTGTGAGCTCGATCAAGAACACCACTTTCAAAGTTGTGGCATTCTAGAATCCCTTCAGAATACTTTTTCAGAAGCCTTAAAGGATACATGGAGGGTCTCTGTGTTTATTTTAAGTCAAAATGTGTTGATGCACGTTGAAGATGTGATCCCAACAGTTGAACAACACACTTTTATCGAGCGTTACTCCATGCATCTTGCTGAACCACTTTGATAAATTAGTAAGCATGGAGTTACGTAGCATATGATCTAAACCGTCTCTATAAATCCTATCAAACGTTACGTAACTCTAAGATCATTATCCTATCAAAAAAATATGACCGAGTTAGTGCACAAATTGAACGAGCTCAATCTCTCAGCCTTTCTACTGATCGCTCTTCTCCAATATAGATGACAAGATATCTGCTATGTAAAGGTCTACACCGTCGCTAGACATGCTTGCCTGAGAGTAATTATTCTAAAGATATCTGTTGATGTCTTTTGAAGAATTTCTCCCAAGCAAACATGTCTGGTGATGGTGTAGACTTTTGCATAGCAGATATCTTTTCATCTATTTTGGAGAAGAGTGATCAGCAGAAAGGCTGACAGATTGGGCTTATTTGATTTGTACACTAACTCGGGCATATTTTTTTAATAAGGTAATGAGATCGAATTTACATAATGTTTGATAGGCTTGGTAGAGCTGGTTTAGATCACACGCTACATAACTCCATGCTTACTAATTTATCAAATTATTTGAGAAAGATGCATGGAGAAACACTCGATAAAAGTGTGTTGTTCAACTATTGGGACCACATCTTCAACGTGCATCAACACATTTTGACCTAAAACAAACACAGCAACCCTCCATGTATCATTTAAGGCTTCTGAAGAAAGTGTTCTAAAGGGCTTCTAGAATGCCATAACTTTGAAGGTAGTGTTCCTGATCGAGCTCACAAGAGATGAGGAACTCTTTACAAACTTCGAAGACGGCAACGACCAGCTTGAATACAAAATCAACAAGCTAAAGGGAAGCTTGAAAATTATCGAGATTCACATACTACAGCAAGCATCTGATCTTCTCCAAGAAATGTTGAAATCATGGTAATGCAATAAAACATAATAAATTAATCCATATTGCTAAGGAAGTAATTATACTCTATTTGCCTTTCAATCTCGTTTGTGGTTCCGATCAGGTCAACGGTAGTGGACCTGATCGGTAACATAAACAAGAAGGCATGGGATGAAATTTAAAATTCAGAAATTGCCGCCTTCGCTTAGTTTCCTTATTTTAACTGCAATTGTTTTTGGCGTAATTTTTCTAGACTTGCTGAACATCATTTCTACCTAGGTGATAATCCCGACCACGCATCTCCCTAGCAAAGTGTCCATCTGCATTGTTTTTCTTTCAGCGGCACAACAGATGAAATTATATTATCGGATACACTTTCATATTTACACTTGATTCAGATTTCACATCTGTTAAGATAATTCCATCAGCCAGATTCATTAGAAGTTGTATCTACCCTATGTATCTTCTTCAATTAGCTCTCAGATGATATAGTTTTCTATCAACCACCTATTTTCCCTCGAAAACATTATCCTACCGCACCTTCTGGCATATAATGATCTCCCCGAGTGAGCAACCCAGCCATATAAATTTTGGCCATGGCAATAACTATATTGGTGTAACATTCTTGTTTGATGCAGTGCTAGGCTTCCAGGGACCTCTAAGGTTCCAATGCATACTTAAAGTTAAGTCCAATTGCTATTGGTTCTCTGCAATGACAACAAATATTGATTACTTCTCAAAACATGACACGCATAAACACGAGCAACAACCATCAGTAATTCGTAACAGGGTATCTGCACCATCTTCTCGGCCTTATCAATTTCGAACCCATCAAACTTAACGTTACAATGAAGGATCTTGTTTGAATGATCAATTCCTAATCGGTTAAAAACTACATTCACAAAAACATTGTACTTTATGTGTGTTATCCCGTTGACCTTATCAGTAATACATACTTAACTCCCACACATATAATAGTGGATCCATATGAATGCACCTTATTCTTCCTAGCCCATCTATGGCTTAAATTGAATAAATAGATGACTAGCTAGTTGCAACAGATGACACATCTGTTTATATTGTCAAACAATTGAAGATATCTGTTACGACAGTTGATCAACCTGTTGCAGAAATCAAACAGATATATACATCTGTTGCAAAAGATCGCCAGTATGTTGTATTGTAAGTTATCTAATAGAAAAAGTATATTTTGCAATAGATTACCCATCTGTTAGATTTATTTTAAAGCAATTTTCTTTTCTTTTCGAGATACAATAATTTATAAATAGGTCCCTCCTTACAAATATGGATGATCTAGATTCATACAAGAATATTCATATCGAGTCCTTGAGTGAACTTCAAAGTCAGTTTGATGTATTTCAGACAGATTTGGCTGACTTCGGAGCGAGGCTGCCGGATGAAAAATATCCGATTGACAATAATAATAATAGTAGTAATAATAATTAGGTAATATTTTTTATTTTAGCTCATGTATGTATTTTTCTTTCCTCCTTTTGTATATTGGATCTACCCAAGGGATTCAAAAATCTATGAACATTCATTTCATTTTATTGTCGACTTTGAATTTTTAATTCTTATTTAGTATTTAATAATAATCATTCTGTTTATTCCTTATTCTCAATATGTCGTCGACGGTTGGTGGTAGGAATTGAGCAGCAATTTGTGTCAAAAGAGGTTAATCTGCTACGACAGATCTATCATATGTTGCACCTGGCGATTATTAATAAAAAAGGTTATTGTTGTTATTGAGAGGATGAAAAGAAATAGAAGACATGACTTTTCGATTATTCATGACATTCACTTTCCGATTATTCAATATGAAAAATATTTTGTAAATAAATAACAAGGAAAAAAATGATAAAAATAATTTATAACCACAATTTTAATAACTAATCGTGACTTTTCACCATTTTTGTTTTAGAATTTGTTTTTAAAATTATTTATTAATAAAGTGTAATTATTTTATTAAGGAAATTGAAAAGGTGTTTTTTTTTACTTATAAAATAAGCAAATTTGGATTAATGATATGATGATAGTTTTTTTTAAAAAAAAAAAGTAGATTATATGTTGCAACAAATAAATTATCTGATGCAAATTTCTTAATAATCTGAAAAGTCATGACTTATCACAATATTTCTTAATTTAATTAAGTCATTACTTTTCACATTAATAAAAAATATAATTAATAAATAAAGGTGAATAATTAGATTATATGTTGCAACAGATAGGTTATCTGATGCAACTTATTTTATATTTGTTGCAACAGATAATATATTTGTTGTCACAGATGTGTTATCTGATACAACAGATATAGAATCTGTTGCCACAAGTCAATAAAAACGGTTCTTCGAAAGAACTAATTAATAATAATAATCTGAAAAGTCATGACTTATATCACAATATTTATTTTCTTAATTTAATCAAAAATGTAATTAATGTATGGAGGTGAATAGTCGCGCCTTTTTGCCTCTCATTCAAATTCAATCCTCTATAAATAGGTCCATCCTTACTCATTCGTTCATTCAACTACACTCTATTTATTTATTGCAT
>NW_025852992.1:72364-78542 GCF_002878395.1 Capsicum annuum | reverse complement strand
CATGACTTTTCAGATTATTATTATTAATCTGAAAAGTCATGACTTATATCACAATATTTATTTTCTTAATTTAATCAAAAATGTAATTAATGTATGGAGGTGAATAGTCGCGCCTTTTTGCCTCTCATTCAAATTCAATCCTCTATAAATAGGTCCATCCTTACTCATTCGTTCATTCAACTACACTCTATTTATTTATTGCATCTCGTCTTTCACATTACACTCTAGAAGATAAGATTATGGCTGACCCAGTGTGGGACGTTGTTTTTCTGTAAGATGCAGTGAATGAACTTTGGAATCAAGTTCGTGACCTGCAATGGGAACTGGGAGGAGTTAGAGCAAGAATGCTCCACAAGATACGCAGGCTGAGGAGGTCCTTGCTACTTTCAGTTGAAGATTGGTCGGCTGGCAATGATGATGCTGATGATAGTAATAATAATAATAATAATTAGATTATTATTTTTCTTTTAGTCTATTATATGTATTTTTATTTATTTTTATTTAATAAATAAATTATGTTTGATCTTTGATATTTTAATCCATATTTAATTTTCATTCTGTCTATTATCTTCTCAACAGACATGTCGACGATTCGACGTAAAAAGGAATAATTTAGAATCCAGTAGCAATAGCAAGATTTATCTGCTGGGTTTGTGGCAGGGGTTGATGTGTTGTTCAAAACAAATTACTCAGGTTGCAAAAGATAAGAAGTTGATGTAACAGATAAATAGTCTGTTTCAACAGATGACTAGTTTGTTGCTTTGCTTGGCTCTACTATTTTAATTCGTACTCCCTCCGTCTTAACTTATCCGTCTCAAATTGAGATGCCACATTGATTATGAAAAATAATTAATAACATGTTTATTTTACCATAACCCACTGATCAGTTGGTGGGACAGTAGACGTGTTTGAAATAACCATTGTTTGCTATTCAAGTGAAATTTCATAAGAGAAGAAAGCTTTTAACGTCGCTCGGCATATAGTCCCCCTATTAAATGATGTTTCCATTTTAATTTGAAGAAAAAGTGATTAATGCAAAGGGTAAAACATGGATTTTCTTAATCTTTTCTTGATTAATGAAAAAGACAAGTAAAATGAGAAATTGAATCAGGAAATTTGGGATGGGTAATTAGACGTAAGAAATAATTTTGAATACAGTAGCAATAGCAATAGTTGAAAACATATTGGTTATCTGTTGGGTTTGTGGCAGGCGTTGATTTGTGTTATTTTAAATAGATTAATCATTCATTGCAACAGATAATTAGTCTGGTGCAACAAATAAACATTCTGATGCAACAAATAATTAGTCTAGTGCAATAGATAAATATCCTAATACAATAGATAATACCTCTGATGCAACAGATAATACGTCTGATGTAATAGATAAACAGTCTGATACAACAGATTTCTCATCTGATGCACCAGATGATTGATCTGTTTAAATTGTGGGCACTTATACTAGATTTATGATCGGGGTTCTATCCCTTGTTGAAAAAACAGAAGTGTACCCAGATGAAAAATATGAATAAAAATCATAATTTTACTTACCAAAGTCACCTATGAAGTAATGCCAAAGTGAAAAGAAATGTAGTAAACAAAATTTGACTTAAGAAATTGGTCAGATTGCAGTAGTAGCGTTGTACCAACAACAACAACAACAACAAATTATCAACAAGAAGAAGATGAAGATGATAATAAAGAAGAAGATGATGATAATGAAGCAGAAGATGATGAATAAAGTAGCAGAATTAGAAACAAAGAACAACAAAAATTGCTGAGAGAGATAAAACAACAATGGATGATAAGAGAGAGAAAGACACTTTTTTTCCCTCCGTTTCCCGTTATTTTAGGTATACATTGGGATCAAAGTATAAATTTAAAAACTTGTGGGTTATTTTTAAAATTTTCCAACTTTCTCAATCCATAATAAAGTAATTGTCACCTCCAACTAATAATTAAGACTTGTGTCACCTACACCTCATTTGAAAACTCCTTTGTCACCTGTGGCCCAAACCCTTGAGAGACTTATAGATATAAGAGAAGATTTTATTTTCTTCTACTTTGGTGTGTATTTACAATGAGAATGGAATTCCTTTTATAGACAATAGAATGCAGAAAAAGTGTACTATGTGAAAATACAAAATCTTGACATCCTACAATAGTATGTATAATATGTGTAGTATGTGAAGCTACAATGGAATAGTATGTGAACATCCACCAAATACATTCTTTACAATAATCCCCCTTGGATGTTCATGTAAAAGAGAAATTCCTTAAAAATAAGATACACAATATCGGTTTGTAATACGCCTTGTTTGCTGCCTCATTAAAAACCTTACCAGGAAAATTCAGTGGGATAAAACCTTGGTTAAGGAAAAAAGAGTGCATCGCATATGTACTCCCCGTGATAAGAACATCACTTAATATCTATGAGACAACACATCCCAATATTGTATCTTAACTTCTCAAAAGTTGATGTTGGCAATGCTTTAGTTAACATATCTGCTAGATTATCGCTTGAACGAATTTGTTGAACATCTATTTCACCTTTCTTCTTGAGATCATGAGTGAAAAAGAATTTTAGTGAAATGTATTTTGTTCTGTCTCCTTTAATGTAACCTTCCTTCAGTTGAGCTACACATGTAGCATTATCTCCATACAATATAGTTGGAATATCCTTATTCAAAGAAAATCCACACATTTTCTAAATATGTTAGTCATTGATCTTAACCAAACACACTCCTGGCTCGCTTCATGAATGGCAATGATTTTTGCATGATTTGAAGAAGTTGCAGCTAATGATTTCTTCATTGAATGCCATGATATAGATGTGCCACCATATGTAAATAAATAACCCGTCTAAGACTGAGCCTTATATAGATCAGATAAGCATCCTGCATCTACATAACCAATCATTTCTGACTTGGATTCATTTGAATAAAATAATCCCAAGTCAATGGTTCCCCGAAGATATATGAGTATATGCTTGACACCATTTCAATGTCTTTTAATTGGGGAAGAGCTGAATCGTGCCAATAAACTTACCGCAAAACAAATATCTGATCGAGTATTATTGGTAAGATACATTAGTGCTCCGATTGCACTAAGATATGGAGTTTCATCACCAAGAAGATTTTCATCACTTTCTTGAGGTCAAAATGGATCTTTGTTAATATCAAGCGATCTCACAACCATTGGGGTACTCAATGAATGTGCTTTATCCATATAAAATCTCTTTAAAATATTTTCAATATATGTGGATTGATGGACAATTATTCCATTAATAAAATGTTTAATTTGTAGATCAAGACAAAATTTTGTCTTTCCGAGGTTTTTCATTTCAAATTCTTTTTTCAAATATTCTACTGTCTTTGGAAGCTCTTCAGGAGTTCGAATGATATTCAAATCATCAACATATACATCTATTATAACAAATTTAGATCCAGATCTTTTATTAAAGACACAAGGACAGATTGGGTCATATTTATACCCTTCTTTTAATAGGTATTCGCTAAGGTGATTATACCACATGTGTCCTAATTTTTTTTAATCCGTATACGGATTTATGAAGCTTGATTAAACAATTTTCTCAAGAAGTTTTTTATGCATCAGGCATTCTGAATCCTTCAGGAATTTTCATATAAATATTACTGTCAAATGAGCCATATAAGTAGGCTATGACAACATTCAAAAGATAAATATCAAGTTTTTCATGAACTGCCAAATTAATAAGATACCTGAAGGTGATTGGATCCACCACCAGATAATATGTCTCCATATAATTAATGTCAGGTCTTTGCAAAAATACTTGTTCCACAAGTCGTGCTTTATATCTTACGACTCCATTTTTCTCATTTCGTTTTCGCACAAAAACCCATTTGCACCCCACTGGCTTTATACCTTTAGGTGATTGACTATAGGTCCAAAAACATTTTATTTTTCAAGCAAAGTCAATTCAATTTTGACTGCATCTTTCCATTTTGGCCAATCATTTCTCTGTCTACATTCTTCGACAAATTTTAGCTCAAGATCCTCATATTGTTGCATTATTTCATTAGCAATATTCTAAGCAAAAATATTATCGATAATTACATCATTTCGATTTCATATTTTTCTTGATGAGACATAAATGACTGATATCTCTTTATTTTCATTATTTTCAAGTACCTGGACCTCTTCTGAGGTTTCATCAATTGTTATGTCTTGCTGCTCTTCATGAGTAGCTTCTTTTATATTATGATTATTTTGATCATTTGCTCCTTTTTTTTCAAAATTTTTATCTTTAGAACCGATTGGTCTACCACATTTTAAGTGGTTTAGACTCATTTGCATTACTCAATTGTCCTATCGGGACATCAACTCGAATAGAAGTATTAGTAGTTGGAATGTGAGATTTTGTAATTCTTGATAGGCCAGTGAATACATCTGGCAGTTGATTTACAATATTTTGCAAATGAATTATCCTTTGAAATTCTAGTTCACATTTATTTGTATGAGTATCTAAGTGAGATAATAATAATGCATTCCAGTCTATCTCCTTTTCTAACTGCTTTTTTTCTCCCCCTAATGTTGTATATATTGTTTCATCAAAATGACAATTAACAAATCTTGCCGTAAATAAATCTCCAGTCATAGGTTCCAAATATTTTATAATAGAAGGAGATTCATACCCAACATATATTCTCAATCTTCTTTGAGGATTCATTTTTGTGCATTGTAGTGGAGCAATTGGAACACATACCGCACATCCAAAAACTCTTAGATGGAAAATATTTGGCTCTTGACCAAAACTAATTGTAATGGGGAGATGTAATGATAATTTGTGGGCCTTATCCGTACAAGAGCTGCTGCATGCAAAATAGCATGACCCCATATCGAAATGGAAAGTTTTGTTCTCATAAGCATTGGTCTAGAGATTAATTAGAGGCATTTAATTAATGATTCTGCTAGACCATTTTAAGTATGAACATGGGCAACCGGATGTTCAACTGTTATTCTAGTTCATATACAATAATCATTAAAAGCCTGGGATGTAAATTTACCCGCATTATCAAGACGAATTGTCTTTATTGTATAATTTGAAATTTGTGCTCTTAACTTTATTATTTGAGCAAGTAATCTCGTAAATGATAAATTACGAGTTGATAATAAATACACATGTGATCATCTTGTAGATTCATCTATTAATACCATATAATATTCAAATGGTCCATATGGAGGGTGAATGGGCCCATATATATCCCCCTATATACGTTCCAGAAATGCAGGGGATTCAATTCTCACTTTCATTATTGATGATTTAGTAATTAATTTTCCTTGAGAACATGCAGCACAAGAAAATTCTTTAAATTGAAGAATCTTCTGGTTCTTCAATGAGTGTCCATATGAATTCTCAATTATTTTGTGCATCATATTAGAACTGGGATAGCCCAACTGATCTAATAATTAATATTCATTGAACGTGTAAAGACAAATTTGTAAAGTTTCAAAAAAGTATTTTAATCGGTAAATTAGTAAAATTATTTTCTCATTTATAATTTCTTAAGAAGCGTGCAAAAGTAAAAGTAATCAAATAGTAGTCTTGCTAGATTGTAAATCTTTACTTGGTAATCAGTGAAAATTGTTAATTATAAAAAAGGAAAAAAAATTATTTTTGACATAAGCGTATTTGGAGCTTAACTTAAAACATAGTGCATGAAGCTTAACTTAAAAATAAGTGTATGAAATTAGACTTGCAAACATTTGCTTGTTCAAGCAGATTTTAGATATTTTTATTGAAATTTGGCTATGTCATTTTCAACATTTGAAGTTTAATTTTACCAGTTTCAAACATCGAATATTTTATGTGAAGTTTGATTTAACAAACCTAAACTTCATGTATTTTTGTTTTGTCTTGACTTCGCAAATTTTAGACATTCTTTTTTGAATTTTAACTTGACAATTCTGAGTTTTAAATATCTCACTTAAGATCCTCATTTTACTTTGTTTGCTGGTCATGATACTGTTGGAAAATAGGCATACACAACGGAAGCTAATAGATAAGATCACTTGCATGTAATATGGACGACCAACATAAAGACATAGATCATGCAAAGGATGCTTAAAATTAATAATGAATATCTCTTGAAGCGTGAAAAGATATCTTGAAGCAAATATGTCTTCGAATCTGTGGTCTTCT